>NC_092279.1:26470585-26746185 GCF_036320965.1 Panulirus ornatus
GTTAGTGAAACCTGATTTCTATTGATTCCCACTATAGTCATTCAACTATTTATGTAAATCTAGGATACATTTACAGTCCTCCAGCAACTAACAAAGCTATAATATTACTAGATGCAGGGAAGAGATGGATTACTTTGGAATTAGGCCCTGAAAAACACTACTTTTTTCACTGATATAACCTCAACAAATATTTTTCTCTTGCACTGTAACCCCATTCAAGTGGGGTTTGGTGACTCCTATTATGTATTATGTAACTCCATGTACTTTCATTCTGAAAAAAACCAAGCTAAAGAATGTAAACAACCTTTTTTAAAACATATCTATACAGTAAGTTATGAGACGAGGCAACACACGTAAAACTCTCTACCGGTAACACCAATAATGATCTCAGCTTGGGTTATGGTTACATGGAGGGTGGGGTAGGGTTCTGTTTTTCTAAAGTCTTGTTAATTTACGTGAGTGACTTGCCAAAAGCTATGGATTCCTACCTGAGTCTTCATGTAAATCATTTAAAGGATTCCTTCCTGAGTATTTATGTAGATCATTTAAAGGTCATGAATGAAGTAGAGTACATGGAGGACTGCAGCAAATTACAAGGAGACCTTGACAGACTCTATAGTTCGTCTGAAGCATATTTCATTAAGTTCAACTTAATCATATCTAAAGTACTGAGGATGGATTACAGGGAAGAAAACCTAGATATGAATACCATCTAGTAAGATAATAGTTACAGATGTCTTTGTCCCTAAATTGTCGCCAAGGTTCCATGTTAACAGAATAGCGAACGAGAGCAACCAACTTTCTGGTAACAAATGATAGAAACATTCAAGTTTAATTGTATGTAAATATTCAGGCAGGTTTTCGCGTCCTACATGAAGCCAAAACCAGAAAGTAATTCTCAAGTTTGGTCTCCACGCCTACAGAAGCACAAAGAGCTCGTAGAGAAGGCCCAGAGGAAAAACAAAGAAGGTATCGGAATTAAGATAACTTGAGTTACAGGGAAAGGACAAAGGCCTTAAGTTTGTCCACTTTGGAAGAGTTAGGGGTGACATGATGACAACTTTTAAAGTTGCTAAAACATCGATGACTTAGTGAACAGTTTGAGATGGATCTCAATATAATAGGAAATCAAGCGAAAAACTTGTTTGAAAGAGATGAAGAGCTCTAACAGTATGAGTGGGAGATGAAAGAAATAGGATTACTGAAGACATGCGGACAACACAAAGAAATTCAAAAAAGATTTTGACAAGAAAGAAAAAGCCTTGGACTTAAACTAGTTTAAGTCGCTGGACTTTGTAACTTGTAAAATGCTTGGAAATGGATTAATTAACGTCCTAGCTGCGACCTGTTGTTGCCGCTATTTGTGGAACCCTATATATGATATACAGCTGTTAACGATAATGAAAACTACTCAATATATCATAAAACAACAAAATAGCAGATCTAAAAGGCACTATCTATTCTTTATCATTTTATAGTTTTATCGTTGAGCCTTACGATATTGATGTCTGAGTGGCCATATGTAAGGAATTCCATTAGCGGTTCATATTCATGAAATACATAATGTCAATTCAGTTCAATTTCAATACTTTATTGCTTACTCTCATTATTTTGTTCAAGTACCAATTTCAGTGTAATTCACCAGATCCAAGGAAACAACGGTTACTTTTTAATATTTGATGAAATATCAAAATACCATACATATCTCTTTTTTTGTCAGATTAGTAAATCATTTTCCTTTAAGTAAGCAAAAGCATATCGTATGTCCCATGCTAGTAGGAAAGCTGACAAGATGTACCTAAAGATTGTTGATAATCATTGAGACAGGAGGGGGCAATATAAGCGACAGGATGACGAAAATTCAATTAGTTTCTACAATTTGAAATCAATCCTCATGGTTAGATTCTCATCCCCTGGATGATTGGTGGCATGAGTGACTGGCTTCTCGTACCATTGAATGTTTCTCAATCCGGCTCAGCTGGGTCGTTTTTCCGCTAGGACGAACAAATACTAACCGAATAATTTTCGCAACTCTAGATGCAATTTTGTAACCTAGAACTAAATCAACCATATTTACTACTGGATGCTGTAGGTCATGTTTCGGCTTTAGATTTGCTTGAACTAAATAAATGAAACATTAATCTGGATCTGAATAATTTCAGATTTATTGTAGTTGCGTTTCTAAAACATGCATTAACATTTAGAAATTTCAATATAAAATAATTTATGCCTTGTTAGAATATATATAGGCTAAAAATTATTGGAATACCTTACGAATTGATTAAATTGCGTTAGTCATACTAGGTAAAGAAACAACCTCCGGGCAGCTGGTGAACGTAGCCGAGTAGTAAACATGGCTGCCCTGGGAAGGTGTCTCCTGAAAACTAAACATCTTCAGGGTCTTGGCGGCGTCCAGGTAACTCGAGCAGCGGGAGGTGTGTATCACCATTGATCTAAATATCGACATAACCCACTTCTGATATGACGTAGACCTTTGGTAATGCGAATTATTAGTTGTTAGAACTAATCTCTTGCTGAGAAGGATATTGAATGGTTAATCTTTATATATTTTCAACTGCCATAGGAACCTCAAGGAGGGGTCGTGGTGTTACCCTAGACCTCATTCCAGGAGCTCCCGCAATTTCAAGGCTGCGCTACATCCAGTAGCAGTGAAACATTTTGCTTCTTTGGGATGAAAAGTTTTCTTACCCGACTGTACTGCTGTACAGGACTGTACAGGACTGAGCCTAAGAGGGAATCCTCACTTGGCCCCCTTCTCTTCCTTTTTTTGCAAAAGTAAAAACTGGAGGAGAGGATTTCCAACCCCCAGCTGCCTCCCCTATTTCGACATGCAGGGAATACGAAGGAATTATTCTTTCTCCCCTATCCCCAGGGATATATTTGTCTTGTTCAGCAAGACTACTGTTGTCAGATAGTTAGTGAGCTAGCTAGTACGTCACTTAGCCAGTCATTATGTTATATATATATATATATATATATATATATATATATATATATATATATATATATATATATATATATTATTAATATTGTTTTTTATTATACTCAGTCGCTTCTCCCGCATTAGCAAGGTAGCGCAAGGAAACAGACAAAAGAATGGCCCAACCCACCCACATATACATGGATATACATGAATGCCCACACACGTACATGTACATACCTATACATTTCAACATATACTTACATATAAATACACAGACATGTAAATATACACACATGTACATATTCATACTTGCTCCGTTCATCCATTCCCATCACCACCCCACCACATATGAAATGACAATCCCCTCCCCCCACACGTGGGCGAGATAGCCTTAGGAAAAGACAACAAAGGCCATATTCATTCACACTCAGTCTCTAGCTGTCATGTATAATGCACCGAAACCACAGCTCCCTTTCCACATCCAGGCACCACAAAACTTTCCATAGTTTACCCCAGACGCTTCACATGCCCTGGTTCAATCCATTTGCAGCACATTGACCCTGGTATACCGCAACGTTCCAATTCAACTCTATTCCTTGCACACCTTCACCCTCCTGCATGTTCAGGCCCCGATCACTCAAAATATTTTTCACTTCATCCTTCCACCTCCAATTTGGTCTGCCACTTCTCGTTCCCTCCACCTCTAACACATATATTCTCTTTGTCAATCTTTCCTCACTCATTTTCTCCATGTGACCAAACCATTTCAATACACCCTCTTCTGCTCTCTCAACCACACTCTTTATTACCACACATCTCTCTTACCCTGTCATTACTTACTCGATCAAACCACCTCACACCACATAATGTCCTCAAACATCTCATTTCTAATACATCCACCCTCCTCTGCACAACCCTATCTATAGCCCACACCTTGCAACCATATAACATTGTTGGAACCACTATTCCTTCAAACATATACCAATTTTTTGCTTTCTGAGATAATGTTCTTGCCTTCCACACATTCTTCAACGCTCCCAGAACTTTTGCCCCTCCCCCACCCTGAGACTCACTTCCGCTTCCATGGTTCCATATGCTGCCAGATCCACTCCCAGATATCTAAAACACTTCACTTCCTCCAGGTTATGTCCTTTTAAACTTACCATTCAGTTGACTCGTCCCTCAACCCTACTGTACCTAATAACCTTGCTCTTATTCACATTTACTCTCAGCTTTCTTCTTTAACGCACTTTACCAAACTCAGGCACCAGCTTCAGCAGTTTCTCACCCAAATCAACCACCAGTGTCGTATCATCAGCAAACAACAACTGACTCACTTCCCAAGCCATCTCATCTGCAACAGACTGCATACTTGCCCCTCTCTCCAAAACTCTTGCATTCACCTCCCTAACAACCCCATCCGTAAACAAATTAAATAACCATGGCGACATCACACACCCCTGCTGCAAACCGACATTCACTGAGAACCAATCACTTTCCTCGCTTCCTACTTTTTACATGCCTTACATCCTCGATAAAAACTTTTCACTGCTTTTAACAACTTGCCTCCCACACCATATACTCTTAATACCTTCCACAGTGCATCTCTACCAACTCTCATATGCCTTCTCCAGATCCATAAGTGCTACATACAAATCCATTTGTTTTTCTAAGTATTTCTCACATACATTCTTCAAAGCAAACACCTGATCCACACATCCTCTACCTTTTCTGAAACCAGACTGCTCTTCTCCAATCTGATGCTCTGTACATGCCTTCACCCTCCCAATCAATACCCTCCCATATAATTTCCCAGGAATACTGAACAAATTTATACCTCTGTAATTTGAACACACACCTTTATCCCCTTTGCCTTTGTACAGTGGCTGCATACTTGCCCTCTCTCCAAAACTCTTGCATTCAATTCCCTAACAACCCCACCCATAAACAAATTAAACAACCATGGAGACATCACGCGCCCCTGCTGCAAACCGACATTCACTGGGAGCCAGTCACTTTCCTCTCTTCCTACTCGTACACATGCCTTACATCCTTGATAAGAACTTTTAACTGCTTCTAGCAACTTGCCTCCCACACCATATATTCTTAATACCTTCCACAGAGCATCTCTATCAACTCTATCATATGCCTTTTCCAGATCCATAAATGCTATATACGAATCCATTTGTTTTTTCTAAGTATTTTTCACATACATTCTTCTAAGCAAACACCTGATTCACCCATCCTGTACCACTTCTGAAACCACACTGCTCTTCACCAGTCTGATGCTCTGTACATGCCTTTACCCTCTCAATCAATACCCTCCCATACAATTTCACAGGAATGCTCAACATACTTATACCTTTGTAATTTGAACACTCACCTTTATCCCCTTTGCCTTTGTACAGTGGCACTATGCACGCATTCCGCCAATGCTCAGGCACTTCACCATGAGCCATACATACATTGAATAGCCTCACCAACCAGTCAACAATACAGTCACCCCCTTTTTTAATAAATTCCAGTGCAGTACCATCCAAACCAGCCGCTTTGCCGGCTTTCATCTTCCGCAAAGATTTCACTAACTCTTCTCTGTTTACCAAACCATTCTCGACCAAAACACCCTATATCTGCCACTCTATCATCTAGCACATTCAACAAACCTTCAAAATACTCACTCCATCTCCCTCTCACATCACCACTACTTGTTATTACCTCCTCTTAGCCCCCTTCAGTGATGTTCCTATTTGTTCTCTTGCCATTTGCACTTTATTTACCTCCTTCCATAATGTCTTTTTATTCTCCCTGAAGTTTAATGATACTCTCTCACCCCAACTCTCATTTGCCCTCTTTTTCAACTCTTGCATGGGGATAATGAAACATGATAAGTTCCCAAGGGCACTTTCGTTTACTGATCACATCATCAGGGGAGATATGAGAAAGAAATATAAGTCAGCTGATATACAAACGAAGAGACGTAGCTAGGACGCCATTTGGTAAATCCGTGATTGTCCAAGACACAATGAGCGTATCATAAACTAATTATGTGGACAAGAAGGTAAATTGTTTACGAGCTTTATCAACAATAAAGCTATCCAATTTGTGTAGACCTTCACTTATATTAAGGTTATAATTCTTTGTGTATTTGATATTAGAAGATTCAATGATGTTTATTGTGGTACTGGAGTTAGATTTAATTACTGAGATGGTATTACTCCAGTCAGTACATTGATCGTAGATTTAACGTGATTAAACATTAAACATACATACTTGTTTTCTCACGTTTGTGAGTTAGTGCCAGGAAACAGACAAAGAATGACCCATGCACTCATATACATATATATATATATATATATATATATATATATATATATATATATATATATATATACTTAAATGCCCAGATATACTCACATAAACATACATATATATATCAACATATACATACATAGACATATATATACTTAGACATATTTATACATGCTTGCCTTCAGCCATTCCTGTTGCTACCCCACCCCAAGGAAATGGCATTGCTACCCCCTGCTTCATTGAGGTAACACCAGGAAAACAGACTAAAAAAGGCCACATTCTTTCACAGTCTCTAGCTGTCATTGTGTACTCGTTCACACTCAGTCTCTAGCTGTCATGTGTAATGCACTTAAACCACAGATCCCTATCCACAAGTCCAGTGGGAAACATTGTACTCTTTTCAGAGATGAGTAGTTAGACAGTACCTGGGAACTGTGAAGCTTAAAGGCACCTTAGATGCTTAGAAATTTCAGTGATTTGATTTTGCAATGGGTGTATATCTTATGTAAAGATAAAATGAAAGCCAGAGAGAATACTTTGGAGCATCCATTTTATTCTTTCATTATAAAAAAGATGATTGTAGCAAGATACTGTGTTAATCATCAAAAGTTGTGGGGTAAAGAATGTAAATGTAGGTGAAATACTGGGAGAAACCAACTGAATATGTGAAATCCTTTTTTGACTTCTAAGAGCCAAAATTTACTTTATTGACATCATTGCTATAGTTTGCCTGTGACACTGAAAAGTAAGGTAATTGTCCATTGCTAGAAGAGATTTGGTGAGGTTTCCATTATGTTTGATTTTTTTTCTACAAGTGTTTCACTTACTACAACATTAATTAGTCCTTATTTTCCCTGAAATTCATTACTTTATTGTTGTCTTATTTTTTATCACAGAAAGAAAAAATATAAATCATGCACTTCTGGCTTCATTCTACTCTGAATAGAGTATGGCATTGCAAAATGATATTACTGATAAACCTTATACTTCATAATTACTGGACATCTTTACTAGACTTACAAGAGTAACTTGAAGTTGATATCAATGTCATCTGTAAGGGTAAGTGGTAAAATTTTATAGCGCCTAAGGGCACCACAGAAACAACATAATGATTCGAAAGAAATGAGTGTAAATGGATTCCTAACACTCAATAGATATGATTTAGACTGGCACTGCATGATTTGGAGAATTGCCATATATTTTATAACAATAAGTAGGAAGGGCTGCAAGTTCATATTATGTGTTAGAAAAATATTGAAGTCTAGGAATCAGCAAAAGTTTCCCTTGCAGCCCAGACTTAACCAGAATTATAATTCTGTAGTTAATTGTACTGTGATTCTAGTCCATACATAAAGCCACATGTTCATAGGCATTTAGTGATAGATTATGTGTATATAAGCAAATTTAGGAGAGTGTGTTTCAGCAAAAAATAGGTTGATTGATCTAAGCTTTTATGGTCAAAATGTAGTCTTTCATAAGGCCACATTTCTGTTGATGCACTAGTAGCATTGTTGATATACTGTAGTCTACATCTGTGGCTAACAAAGGGAAGCATTGGCGAGGAGCTGTATGTAATGCATGCTATAACCTTCAGATATTATCTTAATAACTTAAAATATTAGATATACATTGGTTGATAGAGGAGGTAAGGTTAGGTTTTTATTGGCTCTGTTGGTTCTTTGACTAGTTCCTCTGATTTCTCTTTTATTTTATCCCCACATTTTTTCTAAGCTTCATAACCATCTTTGCTTTAAAAATATTTTTTTGTTGCATAAGAAATAAAGTTCCAGGTAATCCTGTACCATAGAATTTTACTTTTAATAAATGTAAGGGACCAATTGATATGTGTTTCTTCCAAATTCACTATTTCTTTTACTCCTCAAAGTGATATTTTAAGGTCCGTTGACTTTACAATTGTTTCATTATATTAAGATCGTATGCATTTTTCACTGTAGTCTTTGAGTGATAATCATAAGTGTTGGTAAGTGGTTGAATAAATATTTCCTTTTTTTTTTTATTCCAGTTATTTGTAGATACACGTATACTACCGAATTTCCGGCAATTGATGGTTTGGTACCTCCTTTAGTCCAGACAAAATTATGAGGGAACTTGAAATTACTGCGGCCATCAGACTAGTTTACTGGGCGGCCACAGATGGCGTTGTGTGTAGGGTGTGCTTATTTACATTCTTTACACTGCACTTGTTGGTGGTGATACTGCATTTCTGTGATTCTTGGCTTATTTTGCTTAAATTTAACCCTAGCTATGGCTTCTAAGACATATGAGAGTGTCAGTCGTGGTGTCAAAGGTAAACACCAGTCCATATCGATCTAAGATATTGTAGAACTGTTGAAAAAATGGACCGTGGTGTTTCGGTGCATAAGCTGTGTGACATCTACAGAATTGGTTTGTCAACTGTTTTATGATATAAAGAAGCAAAGGGAGACTATTGAAATTCTATGCAGACAGCGATTCCAAGAAGCAAATGACAATTAGAAAAACTATGAAGATGATAAGAGCACTGAGTACGATCGAGTGATGATGGAATGGTTTCAACAGTGTCGGAGTGATGCAGTGGACTTGTCAGGGAGCATGATAATGAACCAGGCTGTTGTTCCATAGAGAACTTAAATTACAACATGAGTGTAACTATAGTGAAGGATGGCTTCAAAGATTCAAGAAGCATCATGGAATTTCCATGAATAAAGTGTGCTGAGAAAAGTGGCCTGCAAACCATGAAGCAGGTGCTGAGTATGTGAATGAATTTGCGAAACTTGTAGATGATGAGCACCTCAGTCCTGAGCAGGTGTGTGATGTATTTCATTTATTTATTTGATTTACATTTAATATTTGTTTGATTTAAATTTCTAGCAGTCCATGGTATACTTTAGACACATGGGAGATATATGATTAATGGGTTAGAGGTGTGTTGATGAATTATTATTATGTGACCACGGTTGGTCCAGTAAAATGGTTAATCCGGCAAGGCTTTGGAACCAAGAGTGCCGGAAAATTGGTGGTGTACCTGTATTTGTTTTAGAACAGAGCATTTATCATCTCAAATTTACAGGATGGAATAAGGATTGGAAACCTGGTCCATATCCAGTTACACCAGAGGAGCGTGCCGCGGCTGCGCGTAAGTATGGACTGCGGCTAGAAGATTATGAACCATACCCCGATGATGGCGCAGGTTATGGGGACTATCCGAAATTACCGATTGTATCAGCAGAATCCCGAGATCCCCAAAGAAACTGGGATTTTCCAGAACATCGCAGAGATTTTGGAGAGCCGGTAAGAGAGTTATATGCAGTATGTATGGACAGTATGAGATTTAGAGAAAAGATAAAGGAGCTTCTGTCCCTGTTTGAGGTGGTTTATATACATGATTTGAAAGTGTTTCCAAATTTGTGACAATAAAACAAACTGTTAAATGTAAAGCATATTCACCAAAATAGTTCCCATTGTATGAAAACACTGATTACTTGCTTTGCTTTCTGGCAGTATTGTATTAATATTAAGGAGAACATTTTTTGTTTGTGAAAGTTGGTGATTGGCATTTTTTCATATGGTGAAAGAAGTTTCAACCATAAGTGAGAAGCCAAAGCTGATTGAACGCTCGAGTGAACCTCATCTCCTACCAGGTAAAAGAAAGATCAAGAGGCACCCTTGTGACATTTGAAGTTTGTGTGAAAACATTTCCCCTAACATCAGTACCTCTCAGGTATGGAAAAAACAGAGTAATTACCTCAAAAGTGATTAAGTTACAGTAAGAATGTATCAGAAGGGTACCACATGAAATAGATTTGCAGGTAGTGAGTACTGAAACTGTAAAGACTGGACAGATGGCTTAAAACTGTTCTAAATGTACCAAGGATATAGAACAATGCAATATGTATGGCTAAGGAGATCAGCACTACTGTATTGTGAATTTGTAACTAACAGAAAGTCTATAGTAGTAGCAAATAGAGTCATGTCTGAGGATGTTTATTAAGGAACTGCATTAGCATCAGTACCCTTCATAAGAATATCAGGCATCGGGAGCAAAATTAGAAAAAGCATGGTTAGGAGCTTTGATGATGGCACTAGAATAAGCAACATGATTGGATTGGAAGCATGATCAAAAGGAGACATTTCACAAGCAAAATTAAGGAAATGGAATATTTCAATTGCTGTACCGTGATAAGTTGAAAGACCTAGAACTCTGTAACCTAGAAAGAAAAAAGTATATGATAATTTAAGAATGGCTGTGTATTTAAGGTGTAAGGGAAAACATAATGATTTTGAAACTCTAAACAAGGTGTCTGCTAAGGCAAAGAAAGGTATGTTTGAAGGTATAGTAGTCCTAGCAGTGATGTATGGATGGAAGTCTTTGGGCTTGAATGCAAAATAACAGAAGAGGGTGGAGATATTGGAAATCAAGTGTCTAAGGACAGACAATATATGGAATGAGGTGAGTTGATCATGTATGCAATGATGGTGTAAGAGAGGGATGGGATTGTAAGTGAACTCTGACAGAGAGCTGACCAGGGTGTGCTGAAGTGGTTTGGACATATGGTGAGGATGAATGAAGGCTGGCTAACTAAAAGTTTCTACATGATGGGAATGGAGAAAGTGGGAGGAGACTAAGAAGGATGGAGTGAAGGAGGCTTTGAGCGATCAGAAACTAAACATTCATGCAGGGGAAAGGCATGTGTGCTTTAAAAGGAATTGGATCCATATGATATACAGTAGGAATATGCTGTCACTGGGATGAATCAAGTCATAGGAAGCTGTCAAAGTAAACCATAGAATAGTCTGTGTGGTTTAGCTATGGATGTTGGGCTTTGGTTTCCATACATTATGCTTGACAGAGAGAGTGAGAATAGATGTGTGCAATGAGACCAATGTTCATTTTCTCCTGACATTACCTTGCTAAGATGGGTGGTATAGTTTATAATGAATATTTTTTTTCTTACAGATCCATCCTGACTTTGACATGTATGGATTGGATCGGGTGAATATTTCTGGGAAGTTTCGCTTCTCAACTCAAGATCAGTTGCTCTCTTTTTTGGCTGTAATGGCAACATTCTTGGGGGCTTACTACTATTTAGATGACCAAAAGATGCATAGGCCAGTTGTGAGTATTATGAATATTTACTATAATTATTATTACCATCTGTTTAATGTGTTCTGGTTCTGACTCATTAAGCATGTTAGGCTGCAACCCCTTTATGAAATAGTTGTTTGAATGCAGGCCATGAGAATTATTTATAATTTTTAAAATATTTTTTGTTTATCCTTTTGCCACTTGTGTAGCTTTCCAGGCACTTTACAATTACTTTCTCTGTTTTGTCTGTCTGTCCATCATAGGGAGTGTAACTTTAACCTACAATATGATCTTGGTCATATCTTAAAAGTTCTGAATTAGATCCTTATGAAACTTATTTAATTATTGTTTCTCAGCATCAGATGATTGAATGGTATGAGATGTGTAACTAGATTTTTGTTTGAATTTTCCTCTGTACGAAAACCTAGAACATAACCTGGCTGATAACCCCCTTTGGCCATGGGAGTTAATATTTTTTCTCCTGTCTGTTCATTGTTTGTAGTCACACTTTGTGCAGCTTAAATGTGGTCATAACTCAAAAAGTCTAAAGCATATAATCATAATACTTCATCCAATTGTTTTCCACTGTACAGAGAATGAAATGGCATAAGACCTATAACTTGCTTGAATTATGCCTCTGATACACTGCTTTTAAAAGGGTTTGATATAAAACTTAAGCTGGCTTGTAACTTTCTTCCGGTCCATGGTTCAGCCATTCCTATTATAGGCCTATTCATGCAAGGAACCTGGCATATTAGACCTGGAAAACTTTCCTCTTTCTGACTTTGTAAGCTTTTGTCTTACCCTAAATTCATATTAGATATGCTGTTCATGAATGAAGGTATTCCTTTGTGTAAAGGAAGTGTGACAGCCTCTCCTTTTCTTTCTTTAATTGGTCTTTCACCAAAAAATGATCCCTGAAAAACTGGTAAAGCTGCTGTTCTTGCTTTTTTTTCAGACAACATTGTAGCCTTCCTGCTAATGACAGAGCAACTTTTTTTTTCTCTCTCCCCAAACTCCACCTTGGTTAGCTAACATTCGCTCGCCTCCTGTCATTCCTTACTAATCTTGTGTCCCTCCCCATGATTTCCTCCCTTAGTCTTGAATGTTCTTGTCTCAGGATATGAGCAAGGCAGATGGATGTGATGACATCTCTCTTAGTGTTTTGTTGAAAGAAAGTTATTCTGAACATGGACCATTGCTTGCTTGTCTCTTCTGCTTCTACTTCAAACAAAACTTTTTCTTCTGAAAAGCATGTACTTTTACAGCCTGTCCCAATCATGGTGACCATTTTGATTCTGCCAATTTTTGTGTTGTTGCTCTGAGTTGTACTGTTTCCAAGGTCAGCTTATTGCTTTTCAGGCCTTATTTTCATAGGCATTTTGAATTTCGCAGTATGGTTTTCACAAGGCAGTGTCTTTGTCAGTGATACCCTTTTTTGTCTTATTGTTCCTGAGCAACTTTTGGGAATCTCTGTTGTAGCCTTTAATGTGTCTAACTCTCTCTCTTGCTATTTCATTTCCATAATTGTTGATGAGTCATCATCTTAGTCTTTTTGTATCAATAGCATCATCACAGGGATTTGTCGTGCCTCCAGCACTCCTCTTCCTTTCTCTCACTGATTTTCTTTAATGGACAGATAACATGCATTCATGTACTGATGACTCACTGCTACAATCTTCCATTTCTTTTAAATCCTCTCCATCTTCTCTTGTTCATTCGTAATTTTCTCTCCTCACAAATGGCTTTATAAACTCAGATTTGAGCAAGATATCTCATTAGTCAAAATCATGAAATTTAATGCCTCCAAAACACACTTTCTTCCTGTTTCACTTATGAAAACCACTCACAGCTGTTAAGTCTCCTTTAATGACTTTGTAATTCAACAACTTGATAAACATATTCAGTACCAGGATATTATCTAATCCTTCTATAAAAACTTTATAAACATATTAGGTATCAGGATATTAACTGATTTGTCCTACAAACCCCACTTGAAACAAATAGCTAGTCTACCTTTTAAGAAACTAGAAGTCGTGTTTAGTTGCCAAAAATTCTTATCTTTTGAACAGTTGCCCAGATGGTACCATAGTTTAATTCATCCTTATAAGGGAAGCTTTGACCTCTGCTTACCTACTTGACTGAGTAAACAGACTTATCAGCTCTCCCAGTTTGACTTCAGAACTTGGACCCCACTTGCCGTACAGCACTGTGTTGGTTCTTGTTCTCCTGTAGGTTTTTGCATTTAAAAACTGACTGATTTTGTGCCCTAACATTAGCTAGACCATGTAATGCTCAGGAAGCTAAGCCAGTGTCACATGATTAGTGTGACTGTTAGCAACTCTGGGATGAGCCTTTGTGATGCCTGTCTGTTATCCTAAATCATTAAGTTTTTGAACTCTGTTTTCTCATGGCTTTCCTAACATTTATGACCTGCCACTTTTTATCCCCTTGGCTGCCAAGTAAATTTCCAGCTGCTTTCCTGAAGTGTCAGTTCTCCAGTAGGACTAGTAGTAATTGGTCCATTTTTTCTTTCTTTGTTTCAAGGCACAACCATGAAGCTTCCATATCTGGCACTAATATTTCGTAAAAACATCTGATAGCATGGGTTGTGAGTGTGTGTATGCATGTATCTTTGATGAGATTTAGCCAAAATGGCAGGGCTGGTGCGAAGCACTCACCACATATATTGCTTGATGCTTAAAACTTCTTTTCAGCTACCACAGATATTACATAATTATTGATTTTTGGTTCATCAGGGATTGGCATCACTCATATGTTGTTTTCTTTTACATGTTCCAAAGAGAGAGAGAGAGAGAGAGAGAGAGAGAGAGAGAGAGAGAGAGAGAGAGAGAGAGAGAGAGAGAGAGAGAGAGAGAAAGAGAGAGAGAGAGAGAATAAGGATTTATTAGTGATACCTGCAGGATGGCATAAAGTCACTCAGGTGTAACAGGTCTTTTGCTCCATATCTTCATAATTATGAATGAATTATGAAAGGCAAGAAAAAATTTACATGTACATATACAATTATATGCATTTACACTGCTCATTTTGACCATATAATGTCCATAGATTCCTTAGATGAATGTGAAAATGAAGAAAAAGAAGAGATGAATGAATCACAGTAGGTGGTGGCTATCATCTGACTGACTCATTATTGTGAAGTTTCAGCCGGTCACCAAATGGGGTCAGCACCCTGGCTGGGGGAGAATGGGTAGGCTGTATAGGATGTGCAAACTTTTTTTTTTTGACAGCTCTGAACTTGAGTTATATTTCACAGTGAGAAGGAAAATTGTTTCCTGTATCATGACTTTAGTCATGATTTGTGGCCAAAGGGTTAAAAAGTACACTTTTCATTTCCTTTAAAACTTATCTTCCTATTCCTCAACTTTTTTTTGTCTTTTTAGCCCTTTTTAATCTTTCACATAAGGACCAGCCTCAAAAGAAGACTTGTGTCCATCTGGAACCTACAAAGTTGAAAAAAAAAATGGGGGAAATGACCCATGTTATTCCATTTTGTGTAAAACATCTCACTTGTTAGTTGCCTGTACTGCTTTATCAAGCTATCACAAAAGACTACAGCTTGAGTTTTAGGTAGACTTTACTGCTCCTTAATGTGATTTTTTTTTTTTTCAGCTTCCAAAGCAGTACCCGCAGGAAGGAGTTGTGCACTACTCTTTTGAACCTGCTGAATGATTCATAAAGCTGTTATTATTGTTTGTACATAAGTATAATGATGAGTATATGATTTGTAAACATATTATGACATAAAGTATTCATAAATGGAATATATAATTATTATCCATTTAGTTATGGTACCCATTAGGGCATAGATTTTTTTTTATCTACCCCTTGATGATATTTCTTTTCCTCCGTCTAGAGTAGGGAAAGAGATACAGTCTTTCAAGGTTTTAGCTACTAGCATTTTTTCAGTCAAATTTCATCAGCAATAGTATATGAACCATTCGCCAGATTTTTTTTTTTTTGTTGAGATATCTTACAATTGAAGTAAGTGTCACATACATGCATTGATAAATAGATTTTTTGATGAAAGGGGGAACTTCAAGTTTTACAGTTTCTAGACTTGGCTGTTAATATGAAATACATGGTACTTGACAGGTACTGAGTGTGAATAACTAACATGAATGAGAACAGATCCATATTTTCACATTAGCAGTCTCGTTGCTGTAACATAATGTTAATTCTCAGCATATCCCCAGTTTTTATGTAGGACATATTCTAAAAGGCCATTAAGATGCTTCAGATTATCTCGGGTGTTTGTACTTCTAAGGCATTTTGAGGATTGTGAGAAATGTAGTCCATACATGGCACAAATTTCTGCCTCCAGTTTCACTGTACTCTATTGAAAGTAATGACATAAAGTCTATAATCACTACCTAGAAGGTAATAAGCTTCAGGATTGTGTGTGTGAGAGGAACCTAGGAGGAATAGACATCATACCTAACCTTTCGCCAGTCACATATGTATTAGGAGAATAGCAAAGGAAACAAACTGCCATCTGGCAATCATCAGAACAGCTTTCAAGTATATGGGTAAGGAAATATTTAGCAAGGTATTCATGTCCTACATGAGGCCAAAACTAGAATATGCTTCTCAGGTTTGGTCACTGCGCCTAAGCAAGCACAAAGAACATACAGAGAAGGTCCAGAGGAAGGCCTCAAAGATGGTACCAGAATTAAGAGCCCTAAGCTACAAGGAAAGGCTTTAAATTTACCCACCTTGGAAGAGAGAAGACTGAGGGATGACGTGATCATAACCTTTTAGGTTTTTAAAAGAGATTGACAAAGTGGATGCAAGGACATGATATCAAAAATTAAGTAATAAACTTGTAAAGAAATCATTTTTTATGATAAAAATGGTGGATATATGGAACAGAATGACTGAGGACATAGTTAATGCAAGCAGCATAAACAAATTCAAGAATTTGTATGATAGTAGAGAGTGTTCAAGAGATGGGGCCCCATGATTGTAAAAGTCCCTCCCTGTACAGATACGTAATTTTGGTACAATCATGGAAATGCTTTCCTTTCTTGGCTATTACAAGAAGCCACTTAGTAAATTAGAAGCCATAAATTTTATCTCATTACCTGTGCAAACAGATGTAACAGTGATATGGCTGTTGTCTGCTAATTGTAATCTGATACACTACCATGTGACAACATGTAATTGTCAAATATAGTGAGTGTAGCTCTATAAACCTCATAAACATTCTCCAATTCCTGAATTAATGCTGCAGCTTCTTTACACAGAACTTCATGTCCCAAGTAACCATTTTACTTACAACACTTTTATGCTGATGAATAGTTGAGTAATACCCTGTTAAAGCAGTATATCTTCAAAAATGTTGCATGCTATATTAAAGTGAGGTATCTACATAGGAGAAGTACCATTTGATTGTGTAAGATAGGAGTGAACAATACATTCACCGATCTTATGGTAAAGAAAAAACAGGATTACTTTCCTTGCTGCTGATTCAGTACTAAGTAATCTTACTCATTTATAGACATTTATTTATTTTAATTATACTTTGTCGCTGTCTCCCACATTAGCGAGGTAGCGCAAGGAAACAGACAAAAGAATGGCCCAACCCACCCACATACACATGTATATATGTACATGTCCACACACGCACATATACATAACTATATATTTCAACGTATATATATATATATATATATATATATATATATATATATATTTATATTTTCTTTGCTTTGTCGCTGTCTCCCGCATTAGCAAGATAGCGCAAGGAAACAGATGAAAGAATGGCCCAACCCGCCCACATACACATGTATATACATACACGTCCACACACGCAAATATACATACCTATACATCTCAATGTACACATATATATACACACACAGACATATACATATATACACATGTACATAATTCAAACTGTCTGCCTTTACTTGTTCCCATCGCCACCTCGCCACACATGGAATAACAACCCCCTCCCCCCTCATGTGTGCGAGGTAGCGCTAGGAAAAGACACCAAAGGCCCTATTCGTTCACACTCAGTCTCTAGCTGTCATGTAATAATGCACCGAAACCACAGCATCCCTTTCCACATCCAGGCCCCACAGAACCTTCCATGGTTTACCCCAGACGCTTCACGTGCCCTGGTTCAATCCATTGACAGCACGTCGACCCTGGTATACCACATCGTTCCAATTCACTCTATTCCTTGCACGCCTTTCACCCTCCTGCATGTTCAGGCCCCGATCACTCAAAATCTTTTTCATTCCATCTTTCCACCTCCAATTTGGTCTCCCACTTCTCCTCGTTCCCTCCACCTCTGACACATATATCCTCTTGGTCAATCTTTCCTCACTCATTCTCTCCATGTGACCAAACCATTTCAAAACACCCTCTTCTGCTCTCTCAACCACACTTTTTATTTCCACACATCTCTCTTACCCTTACATTACTTACTCAATCAAACCACCTCACACCACATATTGTCCTCAAACATCTCATTTCCAGCACATCCACCCTCCTGCGCACAACTCTATCCATAGCCCACACCTCGCAACCATACAACATTGTTGGAACCACTATTCCTTCAAACATACTCATTTTTGCTTTTTGAGATAATGTTCTCGCCTTCCACATATTTTTCAACGCTCCCAGAACTTTCGTCCCCCTCCCCCACCCTTTGACTCGCTTCTGCCTCCATGGTTCCATCCACTGCCAAATCCACTCTCAGATATCTAAAACACTTTACTTCCTCCAGTTTTTCTCCATTCAAACTTACCTCCCAAGTAACTTGTCCCTCAACCCTACTGTACCTAATAACCTTGCTCTTATTCACATTCACTCTGAGCTTTCTTCTTTCACACACTTTACCAAACTCAGTCACTGGCTTCTTCAGTTTCTCACCTGAGTCAGCCACCAGCGAACAACAACTGACTCACTTCCCAAGCCCTCTCATCCACAACAGACTGCATACTTGCCCCTCTCTCCAATACTCTTGCATTCACCTCCCTAACAACCCCATCCATAAACAAATTGAATAACCATGGAGACATCACACACCCCTGCCGCAAACCGATATTCACTGAAAACCAATCACTGTCCACTTTTCCTACTTGTACACATGCCTTACATCCTCGATAAAAACTTTTCACTGCTTCCAGCAACTTGCCTCCCACACCATATACTCTTAATACCTTCCACAGAGCGTCTCTATCAACTCTATCATATGCCTTCTCTAGATCCGTAAATGCTACATACAAATCCATTTGCTTTTCTAAGTATTTCTCACATACATTCTTCAAAGCAAACACCTGATCCACACATCCTCTACCACTGCTGAAACCACACGGCTCTTCCCTAATGTGATGCTCTGTACATGCCTTCACCCTCTCAATCAATACCCTCCCATATGATTTCCCAGGAATACTCAACAAACTTATACATCTGTAATTTGAACACTCGCCTTGATTCCCTTTACCTTTGTACAATGGCACTATGCATGGATTCTGCCAATCCTCAGGCACTTCACCATGAGCCATACATACGTTGAATATCCTCACCTACCAGTCAGCAACACAGTCACCCCCTTTTTTTTAATGAATTCCACTGTAATACCATCCAAACCTGCCGCCTTGCTGGCTTTCATTTTCAGCAAAGCTTTCACTACCTCTTATCTGTTTACCAAATCATTCTCCCTGACCCTCTCGCTTCGCACACCACTTCACCCAAAATTCCCTATATCTGCCACTCTGTCATCTAACACATTCAACAAACCTTCAAAATACTTACTCCATCTCCTTCTCACATCACCACTACTTGTTATTACCTCCCCATTAGCCCCCTTCACCGATGTTCCCATTTGTTCTCTTGTCTTATGTACCTTATTTACCTCCTTCCAAAACATCTATTTATTCTCCTTGAAATTTAATGATACTCTCTCACCCCAACTCTCATTTGCCTTCTTTTTCACCTCTTGCACCTTTCTCTTGACCTCCTGCCTCTTTCTTTTATACATGTCCCAGTCATTTGCACTATTTCCTTGCAAAAATCGTTCAAATGCCTCTCTCTTTCACTAATAATCTTACTACTTCATCCCACCACTCACTATCCCTTCTAATCTGCCCACTTCCCATGCTTCTCATGCCCCTACTCCCCTTACATCCTTTGCTCTCACCTTTTTCCGTTCTGCACTGTCTCTCCTGGTACTTCCTCACATAAGTCCCCTTCCCAAGCTCACTTACTTGTAGACATTAAACTTGATATTATATTCATTAATACTGTTTTGACATTTATTGGCAGCTGCTGTGTAAAAGGATGCCGAGTGAAAGTTCCTTCTGAGATTTCATTTACATCTATTCTAACCTGTCATGCTTTATGATGATGAAATGAGTAGAATTACAAAAACAGAACTTTGAAAACTTATACAATTTTTTTGAAGCAATACAATAAAAGGAAATAAAGTTGCTCATGTAATGATTAACGACTATAGAAGCTTAAATAATGACTAGTCTGAGAGTATTCTATAAATCCAGATTTGAATAGAAGCTTCATAGGAACTCGGTTTCCTTGTTCTTTATATTTTAACAGGTATTATTTCCTGTGTCTTACCAAATCCATTAAAGATCCCATGGATATTATTATCTTTAGCAAGTAGTGTTCCTATATGAAAAGTGACTTCCCCAAACAAACTATATATATATTCTGAGTTTGTGACCTTTTGAAAACAAGTGTATTGCCTTGGTCTTTTGCACGTAATCATGAGGGGGCAGATCCACCTTGCTGCTAGAACTCGTTGTGGATCCCATGTTGTTCATTTCCTTTTGAATCAAGAAATAAGTCCCACTGTATGCTTATGGCAGTCGTTTCCCAGAAGTTCTAGATGCTTTACTTTCTTCCTGTAATCTCTCATACCTGAAGTATTTATTTGATCCTGGCAGAAGTACACAATATACTTGACCTCCGCCACACTGGCTAAGGTTTCCTGTTGGTTATCTGGCTTGGCAAGCCAGATTTGCAATTTGAAAGTTGTGCTTCCAGGCTGTTGAATAACCAGTTATGAGGAGCACAACTCACAGTTCTGTGTGCTATTATTTCCAGGTTCATTGCAAGCTTCTACAAAGGCTACCTTCTCACTCTGAACCTGGTGTCACTCAGGATAACCTGTTACCCTGGCCAGCTGTCCCTGTATGTTCCCTAAACTGTTGTATCTTACCTTCCAAGCAGTCCTACCATTGTAGGTTAAGAACTGTCTGTTCCTCCTGTTGGTCAGACTTTTGTTCATATCACTACCTGCTCCCATTGCCAGTCCAACCACTGTGTAGTCTGACCCGCTTGTCGCTCTTGCTGGTTGAGCTCCTTCTTCTGAAGGTCTTTTTTCACCCAATGCTTATTTAGATGTTATGCTTTCTGCCTAAGATGCTTCTGTAATTCCTTGTTCACTATAAATAAAGGTTCTTTCATACCTGATCCTGTAACTGTTCCTATACTTCATTGACTGTTGTCTTATGACTTCTGCTATGCACTGTTTACCTTGTCTAACAGTTGCTTCAACCATTATGTCAGGTTGTAGAACATCTACATCTTTTACTCTGTTGGGATAAACATGTTGAGTCAGGTTGGTTAGCTACTTCAGTTAGGTAATCAACTGAGGCAAGACTTTGCAGTTGTTATTAGGTCAAATTGTCTTACGTCTGTTGCTTTTACTGAGCGAGGCTGTCACACATCAACTTCAGCATTATCATCACTGCTACCTGGCTCAAATCCAAACCTGAATCACCTCAACCATGTGTACTATTTCTAGTACATAGTCTATCCTTATGGTCAAATATCTTCCACTAATCTCATAGTTTTCACACCAGCTTTTACCTGCTCTGTATCACTTTAAACTTAGGAAAATTGTTGAAATGTGTGTGGAGGTTGATAGAGACAGTCTTAAGCCACTTAAAAATTCCTGAGCATTATTAGAAAAAAAATATGTTGTCAGTGTTTTCAAAGGTATGATGGGCTCAGCTTTGGCACTATGTACATGGTAACCTTGAAAAAAACAGAAACACCTCTGGTAAGTTATACTGTTTGCTTGTGAAATAACACTGGAAAGCTTGGTTCCACCTTTTATTGTGGATCCAACCACAGAACTTGATCGTAGGACGCATGTCGGAGAAGCCTTCTCCAAATGGGTGTTCACAAGTGTTGGGACCTTTAATCTTGATCTATGTAAAGGACTTACCCAAAGTTATGGACTCATACCTGAATATGTTTGCAAAGGATGTAAAAAGGGAAGTGAAGAATGAGGAGGATTGCATCAGCTTATAAGGGAACCTGAACAGACTCCAAGTTCCATAGTTGATGCAATTCAGCCCAAGCAAATGTAAGGTAATGATGGGGAAAAAATGAAAGAAGGCCTCAATATAAATATTATACAGCAGGAATTAAGCTTCAGGATTCTCTGTGTGAGAAGGACCTTGGAGTTGACAGTGTCCCTAAACTGTTACCAGAGATCCCCATTAGGGAATAGTAAAGGAGACAAATAGCGAATATGAGAATTGGATAAGGAAATAACTTAGCAAGCTGTTCAGTCCTACATAAGACCAAAACTAAAATGTGCTTCTCAGATCTGGTCACCACACCTAAAGGATCACAAAAAACTAATAAAGTACAAAGGAGGGTAACACATATGGTATTAGAATTAAGAGTGCTAAATTACAAGGAAAGGCTAGTCTTTAAATTTGCCCATCCTGGAAGTGAGAGTGGCCTGATCACAACCTTTTCCTTTATAAAACCAAGTTATGACATAGACAATGAATAATTCTTCAAGAGTTGTAAGGATTGAGCAACCAGAGGACATAACACAAGTAAGAAACTTAAGGAAATGTAAAGTAGCACGTATAAGAGTGTAGGATCAATGGAACTGAATGAAAGTAGATGTAGGTAATGCAGACACATTACATAGATTTAAGAAGTATGATAGCACATGATGTTCAACAGATGGTGCCCCACAAGTGTAGAACTTCCTGTACAGGACAAGTAGGAAATTAAACTGCAGCATACTTATTAGAGAACCAGGAGCACAACTGATATGATACACTCGTCAAAACTTATGTAGTAGTGGTAGAACTCCTGATGCTTGATACCTACTCGATACAAAAGCAGAACTGAGTTGGCCCCATACTCATCTTTCTGACTGGCTGAGGCAGTCCCAACTAGGCACTATGTAACAGACTGACAGGAAACTGTAAAGCATAAAAAAAAAAATCCTTCTAGGGAAAGAGATGATTCATACTTCCATATGTTACCATATGGTAAATTTTTTGAACATCTGGAATTTAGAAACCAAGGTCTAAATGTCCTTTTTTGTGCAAGGGAGTGGAAACTGCTCCAACGCAAGTCCAATCATTAGTCTGGTGCTGAGGAGGGACATGACCCTTTCAACTATACCTAACAGAATTGATGCCCATAATAATTATAGATATGCCTCACCGGGTTGTTGTCTTGAAATCAGGTATTTTTATTCATAGAGCACATTTTTTTTCCCTTTATCCAACTTTAGTATGAAAATGAAACCTGCTGTTCATACATACATAAGCATTTGATGGGATTTCTACCTTGTCTATCAGGATATAAAGTGCTGTGCTTGCAGCATAAACAAGTCAAGATTCTCCACAACAGCAAGATTCATCTCCCATACCCAATGGCGAAAGATTTTTTGGGCCCTGGGGTCAACATATTCTTGCCACTTTCCCAAGTAGGTCTATGAAAAATGTAATGAACGGTATATAGAGCATATTTCTACATGAAAGTATACAAGCTTTACACCTATACCAAGTCTTGGTAACAGCAACTTGAAAAAAAGAATATTCAAAGAAAATGAGAGGTCAATTTCAGGGATGCCAAAAATGTAGGGCCTTGAGATATTCTAAGAAAGTCTGGTCCTTTCATTTTCATTACACTACCCACCCAATTGTTTAAGAAAAGTCAAATCTTATCATTTTCTTATCCCTAGGTTATTGAGTCCAGGGATCATTTAAGAAAAACTAAATTTTCTCATTTTCAAAGACCCGAAAACCATCAGACTTTGGGCCCATATTTTTCATCACGGAGAAAAGTCTACATCAAGGCCAATCCTAAATTGAAAAATAAAGATGATAATGAAAGGGAAAAAGAAGAGACAAGGGAAATTATTTACGAATTTTGGAGGAAGTGAGAAACCTGTCTTTTAAAATGTGCCAGATCATAGCCATTGAGGAGAGACGAGAAGTTAAGACTTCCACAGCCTCGAGGTGTAGAGAAAGAAATAGTTATCAAAACGGCCCACCTTCCAGTTGCCAACACGGCCACACAATAATCATGTGACGCAGCAGCTTGTCGAGTACTGCCTGGTCTAGCTAGTGGTGAGGTCACACAAGCAACCAGCTTCCGAGAGTTAAAACCAAAGTAATACCTATAGAAGACGTTAAGTGAACCACCACTGCGGCGTAGGGCAAAAAGGATCAAGTTTTGAAATTAATCTGTGAGAGTTTACGAGTCGGACCGCTTTCGATTTAACTCTGTCGAGTAAGGATGCAGAGCTAGAATCACTCCAGACGTGGAAGAAGTACTTCAGACAAGGACGATTCAATCATTTGTACAAACGGAACAACTGTTCAGATAAAAAAAATTCGATATCTGAACAGGACACCCAGTTTCTTAGAAGCAATCTAAGCTATTTATCTTCCATCCCTACTGACTCCCTCTACTGACTGTGGATCAGGCGTTAAGATTATTATTACCATCCTTCACCATTAAACCAACCAAGGCCTCCTGTCATATGGCTTTCCCATGTTCCTCCCACGGGCCGTCGTCACCGCCTGACCCGAGGAGAGCCGCCGGGCTGCACTTGACCTATTCCCTGGAGAGCTACCGGGTAATCCCTTAGACCAACATCGGCCTCCCACGCTGACGTCACCTGCCGCTCCAGTAGCAACCCTCCAGTAGTTCTTTGCTGTACGATTGAGTAGTGTCAATAAGAATTTAAAAATCACTCTAGCATATATGATTATTTTTTTCTGTGTTGGAAGTTCCAGTCGCGGACGAAAGCCCACATCAAAGGCCAGGACTCACTTGATATAAAAAGAGGTATATGAAAAGCAATGGTAATTCACTTACCGTCTTCTATTGGTATTACTTTGGGTTTCGTTTTTGAGAGCTGGCTGCTTGTGTGCTCCCACCACTAGCTAGAGCACACAATGCTCTGCAAGCTGATGCGTCACATGATTACTGTGGCAACTGGCAACTCAAGGGTGGGCCGTTTCGATAACTATTTTCCCTACACCTCGAAGCTTTGGAACTCTCTACCATCTGGCACATTTTGAATGACAGGTTTTTCACTTCCTCTAGAATTCGGAAATGTTTTCCCTTGTCTCTTCTTTCACTCTTTCATAATTCTATCTATACTTCAATTAAGGCCCGGCCTTGGTGTCAACATTTGTCCATGACTGGAGCCTCCAACACGAAAAAAAGTCAATCGTTTTTCATGCAAATGTCACAGCGAGACACAAACACCCGATTCTAGTGGTATATAGTGACATTGAAAAGCCTTCACGGCACATCACCTGTCTCGCGTGCCACATCTCTAGAGTTAGCTACGATGATAAACTGTGTACTGTAGTAATCTACCTCGATATCCTCCTGTACTACGATGAAAAGCTATGTAATAGTTTACAAAAATATCCCTCTGTGCTTAGCTACAATTACAGGCCAACATAATAACTTTTAATAGGCTACGGTGATGACTTTCCTAAAAACACTTTGAAAATACTATTGCCACTTGAACTGAACCACAACGATAGCATCCCTTGTACATAATGTATTGAATTCGTTGTTGCTTTCATTAGTTTTATAGCATTTTATTTCACAGTAGCAACATTACAGGAAGACAAGAAGTCACAGTAGTGGGCGTGATATACAGGTATTCCTCAGGAAAATGAAACACCATAAGGTCTCAAGTGCACTTTCGTGTAATGATCACATCATCAGGGGAGATACAAGAATGAGATATAGAACAGTCATTTGCTATATCCATGCATATCGATTGACTGTTCAATATCTTATTCCTGTATCTCCCCAGATGATGTGATCACTACTCGAAAGTGCACTTGGAAACTTACCGCGTTTCATTTTCTTGTGAAATACCTGCATATATATATATATATATATATATATATATATATATATATATATATATATATATATGTATAAGCAGAAAATCACAACAAACACGTAACTCAGTATGTGCAGAAACATTACTAGGAAAAGGAAACACGAGAATCCAGAGCGCTTTCGTGTATTACCACATCTTCAAAGGACTAGTTACAGAGGGAGGGAATAGATATAACAGAGGTTATGTGTACAGAACCGGAGGTAACGTGGAATACGATCAAGTGACCTTGTAATTACCGAGGGCCTGGGTGACCCACACTTTTCCCGACTTCACCTGACTTCTCCCGGATGACCTCATTCTGGTAAAACATAATACAACTTAATCTCCTGTACAGTTGATAAAGCTTTTTACAATTTTCTCTACAAGAAATGTATCTTGTTTGTACCTACCTCGAATGATATTAAAGACATTAACCTCCTAGTGTTCAATTATGCTGGATTCCCTTATATTTCTTTCGTTTCTGTACCAACGCTTAACTGAGTGATTTATTTTCCTAAAATGTACAGCACAAATAAGGCATTGGATGGATTGCTGGCCATTATGTATATCGTATTGATGCTATTGTATTCTAATATCTAATCCCATGCCTGTCTCACCTATGTAAAGTTTGTTACCATCTCTGCATAGGATTTGATAAATACCACAAGTGACCTCAAAAGGAGAATTCATTATTAGTATACCTTTAACAGTGCAATTGTTCTTAAATACACGTATATCTTATTTTTCCAGTTATAAACTATTCTTTGAGTGACGGTCATCTTAAGGTAAAACTAATAGATTTTTTGTAGACTTTTCTGTTTTAAGGTTCAATCCCATAAAAGGTCTTAGTAGCACTGAGCAATTTTCAATAGACAACCGTAATTTATGGCTACTGCTGTAAATAGTGTCATTTTATTTATCCACGAATTCAGGGTCACATAAACGTAAGAGCTTTACGTCATCATGGCGGTCAGACATCGTTGTGCTCAAGGGTCGTTCCGACGTGACTTGAGAGCCACCTGTCGTACGCCAAAGGTTAAGAGCTGTACTGCGTCAACAATTATCGTATATCTTATGGTGTAACTTGAAAGAATGCTTTTGAACGTGGATTACACATCACAATCTGTACTGACTGTAGTCTTAGATCATTGTTTATAGCGCAGCTGGATATATCTCAGTTAGTTCTATGAAGAAAATAGCAGATTCAACTCGGAAATCACTATATAATTGTAGGTGTTGTAGCAAGGGCGCCGGAACGAAGAACTCTTACCTCAAGTCAGTTCCAGATGGGAAACACCAAGTTATGTATGTGTGTGTGTGTGTGTGTGTGTGTGTGTGAGGATTTTGTTTGGCTGTGTTAAATTTCACTGCCTGATGAGTTTCTATGATGTAATTACGTAGTGTTCATTCTTAAATTCACATTCCTAGCCTTATATAGTGTTGGCAATCAGCTATTTTGATTAACTTTTGATGAAAAAAAAGACTTTATATTTGAAGATATTAAGGGTGCGCATTGTCTCACTATCATGAATTACATAATGTAAGATATTCAACACCTAAAGAACATTTGACATCTGGATACCAACGGAACTTTTTATTTCAGCACTTATTAGGAATATCTCTTTGGATCGGCTAATTTATAGCTTGTCTTGTAAACAGTATGAAACAATCTTAATAACTTATTACATTTTAAAGTGATTTAAATGTATCTATTTTTTCATGATGAAAAAGTGAATTTTTAGACAGGCTACGTACGGAGAAACTTGGTTATCTAGCGTTACCATCAAGCTTAACATATTCCATTTATACAGTTATGAAAAGGAAGGTCAGTTTCCATGCAAATGTGAGCCTCCTGGATCAAATAAGGACTCCTACGCCCCTGTTGCACCGTAGAGCTGAAGCATCCTATGGAAAGTATTAAGCTAAGCTTACCACTTACTGATAGAAATTTCAATATAATCAGTGCCAGCTTACCCTTTCAGTACGATGATTTGCCTTAACAAACAATGTAGTATGTCGGTGTTGCACAGACGACATCAAGAAACACTGCGCGTCACATATAGCGTTCGTGATTTAGCGATTTGAAAAAAAAAAATCAGATATTGAGAGAAACGTTATAGCCATACGTTACCTAATCGAAGTGTCTTTACTATGAAGGTTAAAACCTCTCGAGAACAGACTTCTCCTTCAGAACCTTCCTTATTGACGTCACTGACCTGATCACAGAAACTTCCCACACAAGGAGATTGTTAACCTAAGCTACTTACCTCGCCTCCACCTCCTGGCTCGGCGACGCCAGCTCCTCCCTCTCACTAGCCACCGTCACCCTCAACGAGAAGGCCATTTCTTCAGCTCTTCCGTCAGCCTTACACCACATATCACCACCATGACCAACACCGCTACACTCAGGTGGGACATCGAACTGGATATATGTCTACCCCTCTGTCCAAGCAGTGGGCTACTGCCGTTATTAATACCGCTCGTCCGTCTCTCCATCGTCTGTTAGTCGACTCTGTTTTTTGATGTGCTTACCTGGGACATTAATTGTGCTTTCTGGTATAAATCCTCCAACATTACACAGTGACCTACGTCAGGAGTATTGTGTGCTCGTCATAACTCTGAGATCATGGCTACGCCTCAGTGGTCGTCTGTGCACGGTGACGGCCGGTCTTTCACCTCGACACTTTGTATACAACCGTTCTCGGCAGCCACGGTGCCATGCTTCTGTCCCAGACAACCACGTATTTAAGGAAGAACGTCACTGCAGCGCCACATATTAAATAGGCCTTTGATTTGTGACTGACCGAACATACTGGATCTCGTGTGTGCTGGTGCTCGGAGACACCATGCCACTTTCATCCATGTGTAGTAGGCTAGTATTTGTAGTATGTGTAGTAAACTATATTCATGGTCATTGTTTTTCGCTTTTGAAATATTTGCGTGCTGTTAGAACGGATGAGGACTATGAACGTTAGACTTATGTTGAAAATAGGGAGTCCAGACTACGCAGGGGTTGAGCAAGATGACATTAGACTAAAAATAGGCCCCTGCAGTGGGTATTACGATAGACCCGTCTAAAACCAAAAATGTGCTGCATGTTTCTTTGTATCTGTCCTTTTGAATTCAGCCAACGATGCAGTTGTGAGGTGTTTTCCAATTGACTGATGGTGCAGCAGAGGGTGTCTTGTTCATACACAGTGAGGTTGAACACTATCCCAATGAATTATGATTTAAACCAAAGGTACTTTACCCAAGCAGCCTATTGGTAATTGACTTTTGAAAAGGATATAATTTTTAAGGATGATCTTCATCTTATCTGTATTCTTTGTGCGATAGATGTCTTTGTGACTTCAGGGAAATATGATTTCAGGAAAACATTAATTAAAGAAATGATTCTAATTGCTGTTTCCCTCCAATAGATACATTACTCTTCCCGCTGACTCTATGAAATTATTGATTATAAGAATGTTGGGAATTAACCTGTTCACATCACGAACACCAAAATTCACACGAGCAGTAAAAAAAAAAACAATTCTGGCATTAAACAGATTATGAATGGCGTGTGAAGAACCTCATACGATCGTTCAGCGTATAAAAAGATAATGTTAAACAGAAAGTTTGTGTTGTGTCTTACCGAAAATAATGTTAGACTCATTGAGAATGATTGTTGTCATCACATTGATGTGTGGAATTGATTAAAAAAAAAAAAGCCATTGTACTTAGTAATTGGCAGACAGGATCTACTGTGGCCTAAAAATAAGTACAGCAGAAGCTGCAAAACATTACTCGACAGAACAACTGCCATTCCATACAAACGGGTTGCTTTATATGTATGTTGTCCAGGTAGATTCAGGGGTAAAATATGAATATTTCTTTTTTTACTCGATTGCTTCTTAAAGTTGTTAAAAAGTAATCGAACTAACGTTGGAATAAAAGTGCCAATGCCAATATTCATAGACCCCTGCAATATTACTGATGTCTGGTCAAATTCGATTGTAAAATGTTGATATGATTGAATCGTCTGTTTAATATTCAAATCTTACTGACCGTTTGACTGAAAGTTTTCTTGAATGATGGCCGAAGTAATTGATATTCAGAAATGAAAGTTATTTTTCTGTTTGCATGGTATTACACTTAACCCATCCATAATGGCCTGTTATTTGATATACTATTTCAAATCTCGCATGCGTGAATCAGCTGCCGCCCCACAGTGTTGGTACGACAGAAACATGATGAACAGTAGATAGATGGCAGAATAATGTAGGTTCTGTGAAGACAAGCAGCTGAGGACGTTCTCCTGGTCGTGCCGCCCACTAGCCACCCGGGTCTTTCTCCGCCCGTTCCAACATTACCGCCCTTATTTCAAGCATTCTGACAATGCAGCTCTCGTGCCACCCACTATAGCCCTCAGCCCTCGTGCTGCCAACTCTAGATTTACAGCCCTCTCGCCGCCCACTCTAAGACTCCAGCCTTCATGCCGCCCACTCTAACGCTCCAGCTTTCATGCCGCCCAATTTGATACTCTATCCCTCGTACCGCCCACGTTAATAACCCAGCTCTTGTACCGTCCACTCTAATATTCCAGCTCAAGTGCCGCCCACTTTGACACTTCAGTCCTCATGCCGCCCACTGACATCCCGACTCCAGTATAGTCCATTCTAACACCCCAGCCCTCGTGCCACCCACTCTTACACTCCATCCCTTGTGACGCCCAAGAATATTCAAGCCCTCGTGCCACCCACTCTAACACCCCATTCTTTGTGCCGCCCACTAACGTTCAAGCCCTCGTGCCGCCCACCTTATCCGTTGTGCTGCATATGGCGTGAGGGCTGGAGTCTGCGGGTGGCAGGTGTCAGGAGCCAACAGGAGAGAACAAAGGCGGACCACCTTGTGAGGCGGGGAACCACCCGCCACCCTTCCATACAGCCAGGGGGGCCAGCCAGCCTCCCCTGCTCCTGGCAGCCGCTGAAAGTCCGCCAGACATTTTGTCGTGGTGTTGGTGGGTGTGTGTGTGCGCCCGGCCAGCCAGGCTCTTACCCTGGAGACTGTGGCACGGTGGCGCACTTGATGTCATTTTCATACGAGTCGTAATAACATTCCACCACAGAAGTTGAAACTTCAAAATGATATCTTAATACCCGATTTCTTGTAGTTATACCCATTGTTCCACTGAATTTCGGATGTAAGAGATTACTGCGTTATCCGACGTATTTCTAAGATTCAGTTATCAGTACTTAATCATTATTAATCGAATGTTTTCTTGGAAATAAGCAGAGTTTCTTACGTCTGTATGAGAGTTTTGCTTTATTACTTTCAATAGATATTTTTCTTCACTTTACAAGCGCATGTAAAATAGTGGCACACTATTTACATTTTTATCCCATAGGGAACCAAACCTAATAAACAAAGGAATTCAAATTAAGTGAATTTCTAAAGAAATATCCAAAGTATTATGAATTATAACGTACTTCGCAGCCCAAACTCTCAGCATTCTTCAGGTTCATCACAACAGAAGATACAATGGTCTTCCTAACACCTGTCAATAATGCACCGATAGATTATGATTTTCAGGCAGCAGTATTTGAATAATTCCATCTAGAGGCTGAGAAATCATTGATTTTTTTAATACTCCACACTGGATTCAAAATATTCTCCTCCCCGCTGTGAGGACGAAGGTATATAAAGGCGGGAGGCCAGAGCTGGGGTCCACTGTATCCTGTGTCGATCCCTGTGTACCTGTGGTCTCGCCCGCTCTCCCCGAGTGAGTGTTGGTACCTCGCGATATTCCCAATATTCCCGCCAGTTCCCGTAGATTCTCGTCAAGAATGGGCAAAATATTATTTACATAAGTTTGAAATGTAACTGATATCTTTATTTTGAGGCTCATTTAACACTCAGAGGATGGCAGAGTTATGCTCATAGGAAATTGGTGATGACTGAAGTTGCGCAAACACGACCCAGGCATTGGAAAGCGTAGTTTTTTCAAGAACACTTACAACGCACGGCCTCTACCTTCTGTCAAAGCTGTGCAGTCAGTCACTTCTGACCCGTTATATATACATAGCTCGCTTGACTTGGAAGCTTACTTGATTACTCCGCACACAGCTAAATGGATATTGATACTTAATTTACATACTTTTTTTGGTCTAGTATATTTTTTTCTTATTCTTGTAGCGACCCATTGTTGCTCCACAAGGTGTTACCGGACTGACGACGCCCAGACTTGGTGGCAGGTCACCGCGAGTGACCTGACCTGACCTGATAATCCCCGGAGACTTGGGTTTGGTGGCCCAACCTGGGGCCGCCCCTGTGGTGTTATTTACCCCGTGACATCCAAATGGCAGGTCAGAAGATGCCGCTGTAGATGACCTGACCCTTACCATCATAAGAGCCGCTCTCAGACCAACAACATGGAGACATTAAAAGTTTGTGACTTCCACTTGAACGACCTGACTTTCCCGCCTGTTATATAAGCCGGATATCACCACAGGAACGCAGTGAGGCACTTCTCACTCACTCGAGACAACCTGAAGTCTGGGCGATGTAACACCAGGTTCCAGCTGCCCCGAGGGCGTCTCCTCCGTCAGTCGAAGTCCCAGCGTGACCCCTGGCGCTTCACCTTCCTGGCAGGTTTTCTTGTGGTGCCTCATCTCCGACGCCCACCTTCGGCAGGTCACGGGGGAATGATACCACAGGGCGGCCCTAGGCTAGCCCAACAAACTCATTTGTCTGGTCAGGTCAGGTCACCCGCTGTGACCTGCCACCACGTCAGGGCACCGTCAGTAACGTAACATGTTGTGGAGCGATAGAGAGTCACTGCAATTTTTTTTTTTTTCTTTTACATTGAAGGCTCCTGTTACGGTCTAAAGTCCACATCGTGGCCGGACCTTAACTGAAATATATATAGAGAGAATTATTAAGGGTAAAAGGAAAGAGAAGACAAAGTATTTATAAGCTTTGGAGGAAGTAAAAAAAAAAAAAAAAAAACCCTCATTTTTTTTGAGCTTCAGGCTTGGATGTTGATGAGGCAGATGACATAGTCGGCTGGGGGTGGTGTAGGTCAGGTAGTGATGCTACGATTACCCTCCCTCCCCCCACATCTTCCACCTCCTCTGTCGTAGATCGTCACTGTCTGCGTAACGGACACAGTATACGATGCTTCAAGGTTGTAGAGGTGTTTGTCCTGCTGCAACGCCTCACTGGCAGGAGACGTTGTTGCGCGGGGTCCCTCCTTACCGGCTGAAGGAGACAGAATCACTTGGGGGTTTGTGCTGGGGTGGCCGGCTGGACCTGGCAGTACAAGGTGTGGGGCGACGCTGGGCGGGTGGTGGAAAATCGACAATGACAGCAGAGAGTCAAGGAAGGTTGACCATATCGCAGTAAGGACGTGTATGAAAGTCTCTCAGTCAACTGCAGGGGTCACCAGTTTAGCGGAGTAATACCAGAGGTGCAGCTCCAGGATGGGCCACCACACTAATTTCTCATATCAGGTCAGGTGAGGTCACCCGAAGTGACCTGCTACCAAGCCAGGGTCTCGTCAGTAAGACAGAGCGACGGATTTTACTGCTTTGTCACTTTTTTTTTTTCGGTTGGGCCAGTTTCTCTAGAATGGATTAGTTTTTTCCTTCGTCAAGTAGACCAGAATCGCTCCGGATAATGTCAGTCCAGCGTCACATGCCTGCGTCACCCAGGACAATTCGTCACCCAAGCCTTAGAGTATGTAATCACTGGACAGATAAACAGACGGAATGAACCGGCAGACTGATTGCTGTGTCACTACATATCTATCGGATGTCTTGATATCATATGATACAAGATACAATTCCTAAAGACAAACCAATCAACCTTATCTAACGTTCAACATGGGGTTCCGTGCCCCGCGGAACCCCGAACCTAGCATAATTCATCGCAGCCTAATTGGGTTATGAGATATATCAATAAACGTTAAAGATGTCTGGTGTTACAACACTAATTGCTACACAATTTAGATGGTGATTGTCTGCTGCACTGGTCTGTATCACGGAGGTAGCACTTCGGCGATTACTGGTCTGTTTGGGTTAACCTGCAAGTCGGTTAGAATCAAATTTTCCTGATCCTCGTCAGCGCCTGGGTCGCGGGGCAAACAACATCGCTTCCTCTTTATCCCCTTTCGAAAGAGGCGTCAGGCGATGTCCTTAGCAGCCCATTCTACTATTATACGTATATAATAACGTACTAAAAACACCCCCAAGTTAGTACAGCAACGAGCTCATCAACAAAACATAATGCATGCGACGTATTATGTAAAGATGACGATGTGACGACGAGGGGTTTCGTTTGAAACAAAAGTGGAAGTAGATGGAATAACGGAAAATAAAAAAAAAAAAAACTCCGGCTCTCGCTGAACCCAGGGACCTATAGATTCGACCCCCCCCTCCCCTCTCCCAAGTCCTAACTGATCTGGGGTGGGACGCAGCTGTCAGTCGGTAAACAATCAGCCATTCGTCTGGTGTGATAAGATCAAAAAACATATTCGACAGTTTTTGCCACATTCTGACACCATGGTGTCGGGAGGTGACCAAGTTTGCAAGTATTAAAAAAGTGTTCTACTGTCATTAATGGTTGTCTTACACGACCAGGTGTCGGAGGGCCCTATATACAAAGCGAGTTTATGATCTTATCATCATCGTCAACAACTGAGAGTTTTAAAGGCTTTTCGGTTGGTGGATGTTGCCTAACTCAGGCAGTAGATAGGCCTTAGTGAAGCCCAAACAAGCAAATAGTCAGAGCTTGCCTAACTGTGCGGTCCAGGGTGTTTCGATGTTGGGAAGGTGAGTGCATTAACTCTAATTCCAAATAGAATTAATCTCAAGAGAAAAGGAACCCCATCCACAATTCGTTGAAATGTCTGCTTTACATTAGTATCAGTTTGAACTAGCTTCACAACTATGCGTTTTACTTGACAGTTTTCTTTACATTTTATTCCCAGAGTTTAACATCATTAATGCATTTAAAGATAATAACATGTTCAGATTTCCTATTCTATATCGAAACAATGTTACTTTCTTGAATATAGTGTTAAAGTGTACCCATATATTCCCTACTCCCCTTGTATTCTAGTCAGAGATGTTAATCCTCTCAAAATGGTAATAACAATAATGAATCATTAATTAGTCGAGGGGATGATTCGTAATGCTTTGAGCATTGACGTGGCATGCATGAGTGGGAACGTGGTATGAACCGCGAGATACGTGATGCGATTGAGTGTCACTTGCAACACGATGAGTCCAGCGGTGAGGAAGTGAAGTATGAGTCGTGACACAGTCTCATCTTTGCAGGTGTACCATGCTGGGCTTCTTCGCCTTCACGCTTTTCACTGTCTCCGCCGCCGTCACCGCCATTAGGTAAGCCCTCCATGAATCACCCCCCCCCCCCCCCCCCCCCAACCTTTTCCAGTGATCAGCCCTCCATTTCTGCCCGCAATCCTTCCTCGAACCTGACCTGCCCAGCAAAGGTTGGGATTGTAGTCTACCTTACCCAACGCCCTCTACCTCATGAGCGTAGATTTTCCTCCCCGCGTCCCCGGTGTGTATTCTAAATGTGTGTACCAAGGAATATCTAGTTAGGAAGCTAACTGGCACGCAGAGAAGTCCTTAAAGTCGATCACTTATTACTGAACTGGTGTGTTACTTTAAGAGAATGGTTACGGTAAATTATGAATTTGTCAATACAAAAAAAGAAAATCCTATTTTAACTGCCATTGCAACCATTAGAAATCATTTATGTTACTTGAAACATTTCAGTGCATAGGTTTCAGTTAAGGAGTGGATCTTTAGTGCAATGAGGATGAAATATATATAAGAAATCAGATTATATGTAAATCTCTTTGAATTAAACGTGGTATTTCCCTATAATTTCTATCATGAGAAATCAAGACATTTATTTGTAATTATTTGTACATTTTGTAAGAGTAAATAGCAAATTCCTTCATGCATTTATCTAAATGTGAAGGCAGCTATTTAATGTGAAATTTAAGATGGCAAGCGTAGAAACAAATGTAAATAATATATAGCATAATAACGACAGTGGCGCCATACCATCATTGCTCTTCCCAGCTAGTGTAGATATTAAATGTCGCCTTTAAATACTCGCAAAAACCTGTGAGTATTGTTTACTAAAATATTCCTTGGCCTGTGCTATATTTAGCAGTGACGAAGCGCTCCCCCGTTCACCAACCCAGCCTAGTTTATTATGGACCATGGAAGTTGGTATCATGCCAGTTTGTCCTTCAACCCGTGAATCTTAAATACTGTGAAGTGTTTATCAGAAGATACACGTACCATCTCCAGCGTCTTGTAGAGACATTTTGATCCTCTTAAGTGTTGAGGCTGAACGTCGAGTACTAAAGCCTCTCTTAAACAGTGTACATTATGTACATAGGATGCATTACTCAGTACTTTACTGATGTTAATGTGCACAGCCTTATTTAATACTTTTAATTCAGGTTCATCCTTTATGGTTAGGTTCCCAACCCTCTCCGTTATCCTATTCATATACTGATAGGTTCAGTAATCTATGTAAGGTACAGCTTCATGTCATGATTTTTTTTTTTTTTTTAGGCTGTTTGATTGAAGGTTAAGTAAATATATCTAGTGCCGTGTCATATTAAGGCTCTATAGAAATAGAATTTATGAATAAAACTTTTTTTGTTATATCGAGGTGTATTTTATTACTTCCATGAAAACAGATATTCCTCTGAAATATTTCATTTGTAACGTGTTTCCATGTCTTCATTTGTAACGTGTTTCCATGTCTTTTGAAGTAACAGGTTATTGATCAGTAATCTGTGTATTGTGTGTGAAATGACCAGTTATTTTTTCCAGTTGTTATTTTCATTAGTTTATTGAGATTTCTGTACTAATTATTACCAGTATATAAGATATGCACTAAGGTTGAACCATTCATCAATGACAAGTAATCGTGTGACTTCTACCAATTGTATTATGCTGGACGCAGAGTGAAATAATGTGATTATTTCTTGGTGTAGACCAGATGCCTTGCAGTGCGGCCCTTGTGACCCCAGCCGTTGCCTGGCCATCGGCGAGTGTCACCGAGGGATAACCTGGGACGTTTGCAGGTGCTGCGAAGTCTGCGCCAAGGTGAGATGCTTTCTTTCTTCTCTCTATCCTTTGTCAGACAGAGAAAGGCAGAGTTGTTTTTTGTGGTTTTTATACGTCACTGGGCGACTTTTAACCAACAGCTGTTGGTAGTATTAACAGCGTGCTTTGAGTGGTCGCATGAATTCAAATATAGACCACTGCCAGAGGGCCGGAAGGAGCGTCAGACTCAATAAACAATAGTTTGTTTGGTAGGGTAATAATACTTGTGTTTATCAAGGTAAAAGCCAGTGTGCCAGTAGTAGAAAGTGGCTAGGCTAGCATGACTTCTCTGTCCTGTAGGTAACACCAATATTGAAAATCTAATGGTAACTTACCGAACAAGCTGGCTTCTTTCCGTGTGGCGGTAGGTCCTACATATTCTACATCAGAGGTTATGTGATCTGGCATTGGCAGTGTTGAAGAGCGGATGGTTGGTGGATCTTTGGTCCAGGGGATATACAGTACAGTCACAGTACTAGTCATGTTCACCTATGTGGATTGCAGGATACAGACCGAAACACTAGATACAGTACAACATCAGCAACAGCTGGCTGGAATGACATCTGCTACATTATTTGAAAAAGAATTAGAACAACAGGGAAACACTAGCGAAGGAAGTCAGAAACAATTCCAGCAGTACAGCACTACAAACATTAGCTCAAACGGCAGACACAACAGTGAAAAACATGACATCAAACGCTTTACCTCAACTGTGCAGACGAGGGGTTGAATAGCAAAACCTGCTGAATAGCTCCTCTGGGCTGTAAGGCAAGAAGAACAGCTCAGTAAGTCAATGGTGGTTACTGTACTGATGTAGGGCCAAGCACGCAGCCTGGTAGGTCTCAGATTGGGTGGGTATCTAGAGTGAAACCATGCGAGAGGAGCAGCAATCCTCTATTTCTTCAGGACATATGAATGGTTGCTGTGGGAATCCCTGCAAATGCCACACTAATTCTTCCACATACCTTCGTAGTTTTGTACTTATTTTCATTCGCTAGCTTCTAATCAACCCTATCTCACCCGAGTACTTCAACGTGATTTTCATATAGAATTTAAAGTCAACCCTCGTACTATTCTGAAGTACTCAATGATATAACGAATTTAGTTAAAGCTTAATCAAAGAATTGGTCCATTTTTTTTATAACACTTCACAGGGCATTTTGTCATGCTAATAATCTACAAGCGCAAAAATTAGCTGGGAAGTTTAAGACTCCTCTCATACTACGGCATAATAAACAGTCCTTATATCTTAAAAGAAAAAACTGAGTCTTTGCGACGTAGAGTTTCACTGATCAATCTAATTAATTCGCTTTCACGATCACTGGTTCATGGCCAACAGATGATTATTTGACATACTTTGTCCTTTACATTACCGATAACATATCAAAGTTTTCAGTTTAAACCTAAGAATGACACAAATTGTCATAAATTCAGTTACGTGGTTTTTTCAGCTTATGTTATTAAACTATCGCAGAAATGATAAATATATCGTTCCATCGCATTTTAAGCGAGTTTGGTCCATGGCTTCGCTGTCTTTTTTCGCGCGGTCTTTGCTCTGTTCGATTGATCTATTCACATGCTATCGCTGGTTGTTTAGTGACTGAAATGAGATACAAAAATTTAATCTACATTTCTTGCTAAGGACAATTGTACGAATGAGTTTCCCGTACCGGTCCCCGATTTCTCCAGGCTTCGGAAACGGTAGAGCTGTTTTCGAAGTTAGTTCTTGGGCCGATTTTAAAGGCTAGGTCCTGTTAGGTCCTACGTAAGGTTAGGTTAGGTCCGGCCTTCAGTTAGGTTAGGTACTTGGTTATGTTCTAGATTAGGAAATAGGTTTGGTCTCAGGGCGATTCCTTAGGTTAGTACCTGGGTCAGGTTAGGTTCTAGATTGTTGGATTCCGAGGTCAGGTTGTGAGACTGATCTAGGTTAGTTAGTTACATTAGCTTAGATCCTAAGTTAGAAATGTCCTTCGGTTAACTTACGTTCTTAGGGTGTCATTGGATGGCTAGGTTCCTGGGCAAGATCTTTAGGTTAAAATCCTGTTAGATGAAGTTCATACTGAAGTTGGATTTAGAGTGGGTTGAATTTGAAAGTAATCATTTAGTTAGGTTCTTAGGTTATATAGTCACGTTAAGTCCTACGCTATGTTCTAGTCTTGGTTAGGTTTCTAGATTAGGTTCTTATCTAAGGTTTTAGGTTAGGTCAAGGAAAAGGTTCTTGGTTAAACCCTTAGGTGCCTGGTCCGGACTTAGTTCAAGTTAGGCTTCTGTGTCGTGTCATTTGGTCCTTGGTTAAGTTTGTTTGTCCCAAATAAAGCCCATTGTTAGGATCTAGGGTGAGACATTAAGTTACGTCTTACATTATCTTCGTAGGTTTGGATTTTAGGTCCTTGGAAGGTTAACTACTTGTAGATTAGGGTTAAGTTGTAGGTTTTGTTACTAGCCTAAGACGTTAGGTTCTTGGACGTAGTCTAGGACTTCAGCTAGGTACCCAAGAACCTAACCTAACCTAAACTAGAATTAAGCCAGGTTACTAACTTTACACACCTTGCGAGATCACGCTCGAACTCCGCTGTGTTGGTTTCCGAGCCTGGAGAAATCGTGGACCGATATCGGTTTCCATAAGCGTGAGGTCCTTAATCCTTTTTGCTCTGCAAGTAAAAAATTTGACCGAATTTTTTGTTACAGCAGAAAATGTCCGGATTTAGCTAATAATACCGATTGATTATTTACGCAGTGAATGATTGAACAAATAGCAGTATATGCTGATTGTGAGAAAATGATACAAGTACAGAAGTACCTTGGCACCTCCGTATTGTGGATGGAACGCCCTTTTTCTTAGAACTGAAACACAGGTTACGAATACAACTATGAAACTCTATCAGAGGCTTAGAAAAATAAGCTTCTCGTTTCTTCCTGCCACGTAGGATGACATATTTGTCATGATTGTAATGTAAAAGTTGAAAAACATATGTAAAGAATATTTTTGTTTGCAGAACCTGAAAAGTATCGCCCTTTCTCTAGTTAGTTTTTTTTACAGCTGCACATGGTAGAGCTGCTCTATGTAAGTTTTTCAATAAATCATAACTTATATATGAAATGCTGAACTTACCGTATCAGATTTGCCAGCCCTCCAGGAACGGGCGGGAGTCTACGTAATCAGGTGAGGTCGCCTATCCCGCCAAAGAATGTTACTCTCCCGCATGTGACCAATTATGACTTAGCGTTAACAAAGCCGTCACACTTGTTGTCGACGTCGGATATTTTGTGAGTGAAAAGATTCTTGCACTCATAATGCTTATATTGACTCATTATTTAAGAGTGAATGAGCTTTAGTTTGTGGTTTAGTATAAATGCAGTTTTGTGTTGTTAATACAATTTTTAGCTACTTTTGAGTTTGAATCTAGCGCTAGACATTTACAAAGGTAAGTAGGCACTGGGCAATGTACTGATGTTTCTAGTACTGTATGGTGGCCTGGCATCACACTGTTAGCTCATGGTGGTTTCTGCCTGCTGCGTATACATGTTACACCATGTGTGATTATATTTACAAATCCTGCGAAAAACGTGGTAGAAAGGGTTGTTCACTGGAAAATCTTTCCCTTTTAGAATATGGTGGAAGTTAGTAACTTAAAATTGCGTAGATAGTTACCGATTCTGTATTATCGGAAAAGAGAAAATGATTACTAGTTGTTGATTACATATTCTTTGAAAATGAGAAGATAGTAACTGGTTACTGGTTCTGTATGCTCGTAAATAGAGAAGTTAATAACTGGTTACTGGTTCTGCATGCTCGTAAATAGAGAAGTTAATAACTGGTTATAGTTCTGTATGCTCGTTAATAGAGAAGTTAATAACTGGTTACTGGTTCTGTATGCTCGTAAATAGAGAAGTTAATAACTGGTTACTGGTTCTGTTTGCTCGTAAATAGAGAAGTTAGTAACTGGTTACTGGTTCTGTACTCGTGCTACTGAAGTCAGTTACTGCCTCTGGATTTCCAAATTGTTCAGGTTAATCCCTGCTTACATGCAATGGTATTTCAAATCAATAACTCAAATAACATTCCGCGTGTGTATTGTAGAGAACAGCTGACAACATTGTCTTCGAGTAGTTAAGATACACCCAAATATACGTTCACGTACTGACTTACTCACACTATAGAGAAAACAGAATTCAGTTATCAAATCAGTAACTGGTCAATAACATTTTCCAATGTTTGTATCCTCTATGCCATGGATAAGTATTTTTAAGTGTTCCCTACAGTATACGTGGACTACATAGACAGTACCCAGTTGCTGTCTTCTCATATACAGAAAATACAGACCCAGGATAACTATCTCTGTATTACACACTGGTGAAACAGTAGCTATTATCTAATCACATACCATCAAAATCTCCCAACCTGGCATCTCTGTATGTGCTAACTCATCGTGATGAGACTGTGTGGCCACAATTCCTTCCTTTTTTGTTGTATATGGTGTGTTTGACGTGTAGTAAAAATTGTAGCTAAATGATGCCTAGTTTTGGATAGCCATTGAAGTTCAGCAAATTAACGTAACGGCAAAAAAAAAAAAAAAAAAAGGTTTACGATAAGCGAAAAGAACAAATGGATGTTATCGGATTAGCAAGCCAAGCGCATAGAAATTCATTTGTTTTTGCTCAGCCATCATATCATTAGTTCTCTTTACACTGGGCTTATCATTCTTACGTAACTGGCATTAAGTATATTGCATATATTTACAGCAAGTGAATATCATATACTATTCTAAAACTCACATTTTTATCTAGTGACGAAAGAACTGAATGTAGTTTGTCTTGTTTATCTGTGTTTTCAATGCGGAAGATAAAAGCCTTGATTTTCTTTTTTTTTTTAACCTTGGCATATTACTGCCAGCGGGTTACTGTGATCATGTTAGCTATCACTCTCATGTATCCAGGGGCTGATTAGCTTCATTACGCACCTGTCAGCTGTCAACAGTAATGAGAGACGTAGATTGACACCAACCATTAGTTGTATGTTCCACTTGCTCTTGAGATAAGTCTAGGACTAACGTCAAGAATTAATGCTTCCTTATCTGTGGCCCATCAGGTGAAAATGATCACAGTTTTCCACCCGTGTATATATATATATATATATATATATATATATATATATATATATATATATATATATATATATATATATATATATATATATATAGTTGTATTACGAAGCTCTCCTTATGTGGGCGAGGTCACCAAGCCCTCTCCAAGTTCAAGGGAACAAAATACGGTTGGTCGTAAGGTATGAATGTATGTATGAGAGAGAGGGTGGCAGACACATCATTGTCCATTCACCACGGAATATTTTCTATAACATTGTACATCCACATTTAGCATCTTTTGAGACCTTATTCACTCATGATGATCAATGCAGGGTCTGAATGAGGAGTGTGGCGGCCCGTGGAGCGCGTACGGGAAGTGTGGGTATGGCCTGTCCTGCATGAAGGACGCCCGCGAGTGTCCGTACCTCTTCCACCCGCGGGGCTCCCCAGCCGACACTGGTTCCAACATCTGTGACGAATACCTCTTCAACGGTAAGATAACACACGCACTCCACACCCTGACACTTATACTATATATATATATATATATATATATATATATATATATATATATTATTTATTTTTTTATTTTGCTTTGTCGCTGTCTCCCGCGTTTGCGAGGTAGCGCAAGAAAACAGACGAAAGAAATGTCCCAACCCACCCCCATACACAATGTATATACATACACGTCCATACACGCAAATATACATACCTATACATATCATTGTACACATATATATATACACACACAGACACATACATATATACCCATGCACACAATTCACACTGTCTGCCTTTATTCATTCCCATCGCCACCTCGCCACACATGGAATACCATCCCCCTCCCCCCTCATGTGTGCGAGGTAGCACTAGGAAAAGACAACAAAGGCCCCATTCGTTCACACTCAGTCTCTAGCTGTCATGCAATAATGCCCGAAACCACAGGCCCCACACAACTTTCCATGGTTTACCCCAGACGCTTCACATGCCCTGATTCAATCCACTGACAGCACGTCAACCCCGGTATACCACATCGATCCAATTCACTCTATTCCTTGCCCTCCTTTCACCCTCCTGCATGTTCAGGCCCCGATCACACAAAATTGTACAAAGGCAAAGGGGATAAGAGTGAGTGCTCAAATTACAGAGGTATAAGTTTGTTGAGTATTCCTGGTAAATTATATGGGAGGGTATTGATTGAGAGGGTGAAGGCATGTACAGAGCATCAGATTGGGGAAGAGCAGTGTGGTTTCAGAAGTGGTAGAGGATGTGTGGATCAGGTGTTTGCTTTGAAGAATGTATGTGAGAAATACTTAGAAAAACAAATGGATTTGTATGTAGCATTTATGGATCTGGAGAAGGCATATGATAGAGTTGACAGAGATGCTCTGTGGAAGGTTTTAAGAATATATGGTGTGGGAGGGAAGTTGTTAGAAGTAGTGAAAAGTTTTTATCAAGGATGTAAGGCATGTGTACGTGTAGGAAGAGAGGAAAGTGATTGGTTCTCAGTGAATGTAGGTTTGCGGCAGGGGTGTGTGATGTCTCCATGGTTGTTTAATTTGTTTATGGATGGGGTTGTTAGGGAGGTGAATGCAAGAGTTTTGGAAAGAGGGGCAAGTATGCAGTCTGTTGTGAATGAGAGAGCTTGGGAAGTGAGTAAGTTGTTCGCTGATGATAGAGCGCTGTTGGCTGATTCATGTAAGAAACTGCAGAAGCTGGTGACTGAGTTTGGTAAAGTGTGTGAAAGAAGAAAGTTAAGAGTAAATGTGAATAAGAGCAAGGTTATTAGGTACAGTAGGGTTGAGGGTCAAGTCAATTGGGAGGTAAGTTTGAATGGAGAAAAACTGGAGGAAGTAAAGTGTTTTAGATATTTGGGAGTGGATCTGGCAGCGGATGGAACCATGGAAGCGGAAGTGAATCATAGGGTGGGGGAGGGGGCGAAAATTCTGGGAACCTTGAAGAATGTTTGGAAGTCGAGAACATTATCTCGGAAAGCAAAAATGGGTATGTTTGAAGGAATAGTGGTTCCAACAATGTTGTATGGTTGCGAGGCGTGGGCTATGGATAGAGTTGTGCGCAGGAGGGTGGATGTGCTGGAAATGAGATGTTTGAGGACAATATGTGGTGTGAGGTGGTTTGATCGAGTAAGTAATGTAAGGGTGAGAGAGATGTGAGGAAATAAAAAGAGTGTGGCTGAGAGAGCAGAAAAGGGTGTTTTGAAATGGTTTGGTCACATGGAGAGAATGATTGGGGAAAGATTGACCAAGAGGATATATGTGTCAGAGGTGGAGGGAACAAGGAGAATTGGGAGACCAAATTGGAGGTGGAAAGATGGAGTGAAAAAGATTTTGAGTGATCGGGGCCTGAACATGCAGGAGGGTGAAAGGCGTGGAAGGAATAGAGTTAAGTGGAACGATGTGGTATACCGGGGTCGACGTGCTGTCAATGGATTGAACCAGGGCATGTGAAGTGTCTGGGGTAAACCATGGAAAGTGTTTGGGGCCTGGATGTGGAAAGGGAGCTGTGGTTTCGGTGCATTATTACATGACAGCTAGAGACTGAGTGTGAACGAATGTGGCCTTTGGTGTCTTTCCTAGCGCTACCTCGCACACATGAGGGGAGGGGGTTGTTATTCCATGTGTGGCGGGGTGGCGATGGGAACAAATAAAGGCAGACAGTATGAATTATGTATATGTGTATATATGTATATGTCTGTGTGTGTATATATATATGTGTACATTGAGACGTATAGGTATGTATATTTGCGTGTGTGGACGTATATATATATATATATATATATATATATATATATATATATATATATATATATATATATATATATATATATATGTATACATATATATCTTTTTTTCTTTCTTTTAAACTATTCGCCATTTCCCGCGTTAGCGAGGTAGCGTTAAGAACAGAGGACTGGGCCTTTTTTGGAATATCCTTACCTGGCCCCCTCTGTTCCTTCTTTTGGAAAATTAGAAAAAAAAAAAAAACGAGAGGGGAGGATTTCCAGCCCCCCGCTCCCTCCCCTTTTAGTCGCCTTCTACGGCACGCAGGGAGTACGTGGGAAGTATTCTTAATCCCCTATCCCCAGGGATAATATATATATATATATATATATATATATATATATATATATATATATATATATATATATATATAATTTTTATTTTTTTATTTTTGCTTTGTCGCTGTCTCACGCGTTAGCGAGGTAGCGCAAGGAAACAGACGAAAGAATGGACCAACCCACCCACATACACATATATATACATACACGTCCACACACTCAAATATACAAACCTATACATCTCAACGTATGCATATATATATATATACACACACAGACATATACATATATACACATGTACATAATCATGCTGTCTGCCTTTATTCATTCTCATCGCCACCTCGCCACACATGAAAGAATAACCACCTCCCCTCGCATGTGCGCGAGGTAGCGCTAGGAAAAGACAGCAAAGGCCACATTCGTTCACACTCGTTCTCTAGATGTCATGTATAATGCACCGAGACCACAGTTCCCTTTCCACATCCAGGCCCCACAGAACTTTCCATGGTTTACCCCAGATGCTTCATACGCCCTGATTCAATCCATTGACAGCACGTCGACCCCGGTATAACACATCGTTCCATTTCACTCTATTCCTTGCACGCCTTTCACCCTCCTGCATGTTCGGGCCCCGATCACTCAAAATCTTTTTCACTCCATCTTTCCACCCTCAATTTGGTTTCCATCTTCTCGTTCCCTCCACCCCTGACACATATATCCTCTTGGTCAATCTTTCCTCACTCATTCTCTCCATGTGACCAAATCATTTCAAAACACCCTCTTCTGCTCTCTCAACCACACTCTTTTTATTACCATACATCTCTCGTACCGTATCATTACTTACTCGATCAAACCACCTCACACCACATATTGTCCTCAAACATCTCATTTCCAGCACATCCACCCTTCTCCGCACCACTCTATCTATAGCCCACGCCTCGCAACCATATAACATTGTTGGAACAACTATTCCTTCAAACATACCCATCTTTGCTTTCCGAGATAATGTTCTCGACTTCCACACATTCTTCAACGCTCCCAGAACTTTCGCCCCCTCCCCCACCCTATGATTCACTTCCGCTTCCATGGTTCCATCCGCTGCCAAATCCACTCCCAGATATCTAAAACACTTCACTTCCTCCAGTTTTCCTCCATTTAAACTTACCTCCCAATTGACTTGTCCCTCAACCCTACTGTACCTAATAACCTTGCTCTTATGTACATTTACTCTCAGCTTTCTTCTTTCACACACTTTACCAAACTCAGTCACCAGCCTCTGCAGTTTCTCACACGAATCAGCCACCAGCGCTGTATCATCAGCGAACATCAACTGACTCACTTCCCAAGCTCTCTCATGCACAACAGACTGCATACTTGCCCCTCTTTCCTAAACTTTTGCATTCACCTCTTTAACAACCCCATCCATAAACAAATTAAACAACCATGGAGACATCACCCACCCCTGCCGCAAACCAACATTCACTGAGAACCAATCACTTTCCTCTCTTATTACACGTACATATGCCTTACATCCTCAATAAAAACTTTTCACTGCTTCTAACAACTTGCCCCCCACCCCATATATTCGTATTACCTTCCACAAATGCCTTCTCCAGATCCATAAATGCTACATACAAATCCATTTGCTTTTCTAAGTATTTCTCACATACATTCTTCGAAGCAAACACCTGATCCATACATTCTCTACTACTTCTGAAACCACACTGCTCTTCCCCAATCTGATGCTCTGTACACGCCTTCACCCTCTCAGTCAATACCCTCCCATATAATTTCCCAGGATTACTCAAACTTATACCTCTGTAATTTGAGGACTCACTTTTATCCCCTTTGCCTTTGTACAATGGCACTATGCAAGCATTCCTCCAATCCTCAGGCACCTCACCATGAGACATACATACATTAAATAACCTTACCAACCAGCCAACAATACAGTCACCCCGTTTTTTGATAAATTCCACTGCAATACCATCCAAACCCGCTTTCATCTTCCGCAAAGATTTTATTACCTCTTCTCTGTTTACCAAATCATTCTCCCTAGCCCTCTCACTTTGCACATCACCTCGACCAAAACACCCTATATCTGCCACTCTATCATCAAACATATTCAACAAACCTTCAAAATACTCACTCCATCTCCTCACATCACCAATACTTGTTATCAACTCCCCATTATCCCCCTTCACTGAAGTTCCCATTTGTTCCCTTGTCTTACGCACTTTATCTACCTCCTTCCAAAACATCTTTTTATTCTCCCTAAAATTTAATGATACTCTCTCACCCCAACTCTCATTTGCCCTCTTTTTCACATCTTGCACCTTTCTCTTGACCTCTTGCCTCTTTCTTTTATACATCTCCCAGTCATTTGCATTACTTCCCTGCAAAAATCGTCCAAATGCCTCTCTCTTCTCATTCACTAATAATCTTACTTCTTCATCCCACCACTCACTATCCTTTCTAATCTAGCCACCTCCCACGCTTCTCATGCCACAAGCATCTTTTGCGCAAGCCATCACTGCTTCCCTAAATACATCCCTTACCTCCCCCACTCCCCTTACGTCCTTTGTTCTCACCTTTTTCCATTCTGTACTCAGTCTCTCCTGGTGCTTCCTCACACAAGTCTCCTTCCCAAGCTCACTTACTCGCACCACTCTCTTCACCCCAAGTTTCTCTCTTCTTTTCTGAAAACCTCTTCAAATCTTCACCTTCGCCTCCACAAAATAATGAACAGATATCCCTCCAGTTGCATCTCTCAGCACATTATATATATATATATATATATATATATATATATATATATATATATATATATATATATATATATACACACACACACACGAATAAAGTGCATATGAAAGCGCACCTTCATATATATATATATATATATATATATATATATATATATATATATATATATTGTTACGAATTCTATCTTGGCGAGGTCGCCAATTTTTTATATCACAAATTCTAAACTTATCCTTGTCTTTGCAAGGACGTTATATTTGTTACGTTACACAACACAGGATAACACTATCTTAAAGTCATGGGATTAAATCAAACACCAGCATTAAGACTGCTTGTAATGAAAACTAAAGAGTACAAAATGACAAACACATGAAGCAGGCACAAATAATTTATGTTAACACTGAACATGAGTTTAACATTTCAGGTAAGATTTCAAACCAGATCTCTTTCCTTTAGGACAATTTATCTTTGATAACATTATTCAAAATACACTTATTGTTAGACACTTCTGTGACAAGTTACAATACTCTATGACACTCGAATCTGAATGACAGAGGCAGTTCAACACCGTAGAATCTATATCGCGCACTTCAGTCGGGTTACGGGATTTGGGACAGAGGGAAAACAAGTTACTTCGCTGGGCTAGAGAGGAATCAAGGCTCAGCGGGTGTCAGAGGTTTTTATTACAAGTAGGAACAACTTGCGTCCGCCTTGTTACCCTATAATGCTACCCTTGATTGGCTATGGGCCTAAGGTCCAGTTGTGATTGGAGGAGGATGGCTTCTAAGTGCCAATTCTACTTGGCTGGAGGGCCACAGGTCCGGTGGAGATTGGAGAAGGTGTTATCCATGAAACTGCTGGTTGGCTGAAGGATCCTAAGTCCGTCCCACATCTTGCTTAAAGCTCAGTCTCCTCTTGCCCTGACAGCGACGACGCTGTACAGGAGGCCGTAGGCTGACCTCCCAACTTGACCTGGTGCCTCGGATGAAAGGTCCAAGTGTTGTGGTTAACTGACCGCGCGGCCATCTGGAATCTCCAGAGGCGTGGGAACGCAGCAGGCCTAATGGTCCTGTTCTCCCCTCGGTCGTCCTGCCCGAAAATATCACTTACACCATGAGCACAAACACACACATATACATATATACCCGAACATGTGGGCACACACACACTCACACACACACTCACACATGTTCGTAACAACCTCTGGAATCTCCAGAGGTGTGGGAACGCAGCAGGCCTAATGGTCCGGCTCTCCCCTCGGTCGTCCTGCCATAGAATATCACTTACACCACAACCAAAAGTCACACACACACATATATATGTAGACGAACAGTGGGCACACTCAATGTTCGTAACAATATATATATATATATATATATATCTTTCTTTTTTCTTTCAAACTATTCGCCATTTCCCGCGTTAGCGAGGTAGCGTTAAGAACAGAGAACTGGGCCTTTGAGGGAATATCCTCACCTGGCCCCCCTCTGTTCCTTCTTTTGGAAAATTAAAAAAAAAAAAAAAAAAAAAAAAACGAGAGGGGAGGATTTCCAGCCCCCCGCTCCCTCCCCTTTTAGTCGCCTTCTACGACACGCAGGGAATACGTGGGAAGTATTCTTTCTCCCCTATCCCCAGGGATAGATATATATATATATATATATATATATATATATATATATATATATATATATATATATATATATATATATATATATATATATATATATATATATATATATATATATATATATATATATATTATCCCTGGGGATAGGGGATTAAGAATACTTCCCACGTATTCCCTGCGTGTCGTTGAAGGCGACTAAAAGGGGAGGGAGCGGGGGGCTGGAAATCCTCCCCTCTCGTTTCTTTTTTTTTTTTTAATTTTCCAAAAGAAGGAACAGAGGGGGCCAGGTGAGGATATTCCAAAAAAGGCCCAGTCCTCTGTTCTTAACGCTACCTCGCTAACGCGGGAAATGGCGAATAGTTTAAAAGAAAGACATATATATATATATATATATATATATATATATATATATATATATATATATATATATATATATATATATATATATATATTTATTTTTTTTTTATTATACTTTGTCGCTGTCTCCCGCGTTTGCGAGGTAGCGCAAGGAAACAGACGAAAGAAATGGCCCCCCCCCCCCATACACATGTATATACATACGTCCACACACGCAAATATACATACCTACACAGCTTTCTATGGTTTACCCCAGACGCTTCACATGCCTTGATTCAATCCACTGACAGCACGTCAACCCCGGTATACCACATCGCTCCAATTCACTCTATTCCTTGCCCTCCTTTCACCCTCCTGCATGTTCAGGCCCCGATCACACAAAATCTTTTTCACTCCATCTTTCCACCTCCAATTTGGTCTCCCTCTTCTCCTCGTTCCCTCCACCTCCGACACATATATCCTCTTGGTCAATCTTTCCTCACTCATCCTCTCCATGTGCCCAAACCACTTCAAAACACCCTCTTCTGCTCTCTCAACCACGCTCTTTTTATTTCCACACATCTCTCTTACCCTTACGTTACTCACTCGATCAAACCACCTCACACCACACATTGTCCTCAAACATCTCATTTCCAGCACATCCATCCTCCTGCGCACAACTCTATCCATAGCCCACGCCTCGCAACCATACAACATTGTTGGAACCACTATTCCTTCAAACATACCCATTTTTGCTTTCCGAGATAATGTTCTCGACTTCCACACATTCTTCAAGGCCCCCAGAATTTTCGCCCCCTCCCCCACCCTATGATCCACTTCCGCTTCAATGGTTCCATCCGCTGCCAGATCCACTCCCAGATATCTAAAACACTTCACTTCCTCCAGTTTTTCTCCATTCAAACTCACCTCCCAATTGACTTGACCCTCAACCCTACTGTACCTAATAACCTTGCTCTTATTCACATTTACTCTTAACTTTCTTCTTCCACACACTTTACCAAACTCAGTCACCAGCTTCTGCAGTTTCTCACATGAATCAGCCACCAGCGCTGTATCATCAGCGAACAACAACTGACTCACTTCCCAAGCTCTCTCATCCCCAACAGACTTCATACTTGCCCCTCTTTCCAAAACTCTTGCATTTACCTCCCTAACAACCCCATCCATAAACAAATTAAACAACCATGGAGACATCACACACCCCTGCCGCAAACCTACATTCACTGAGAACCAATCACTTTCCTCTCTTCCTACACGTACACATGCCTTACATCCTCGATAAAAACTTTTCACTGCTTCTAACAACTTTCCTCCCACACCATATATTCTTAATACCTTCCACAGAGCATCTCTATCAACTCTATCATATGCCTCCTCCAGATCCATAAATGCTACATACAAATCCATTTGCTTTTCTAAGTATTTCTCACATACATTCTTCAAAGCAAACACCTGATCCACACATCCTCTACCACTTCTGAAACCACACTGCTCTTCCCCAATCTGATGCTCTGTACATGCCTTCACCCTCTCAACCAATACCCTCCCATATATATATATATATATATATATATATATATATATATATATATATATATATATATATATATATATATATATATATATATATATATATATATATATATATAAAACGCATGTACATATTCATGCTTGCCCTCATCCATTCCTGGCACTACCCCGCCCCACAGGCAACAGCATCCCTACCCACTGCTTCACGAGGTAGCGCCAGGAAAACAGACAACAAAGGCCACATTCGTTCACACTCAATCTCTATCTGTCACGTGTAATGCTCCGAAACTAGAACTCCCTATCCACATCCGGGTCCCACAGACCTTTCCATGGTTTACCTCAGACGTTTCACATGCCTTGGTTCAGTCATATGTATATAAGTCAGGTACACATATTTATCGACCAGCCTGAGGGGTTGGGTGTAGGGTGACTGCCATGCCCAGAGCTCCAACACTTGTAGGTTCCACCCCAGGCTGGCCTGTGCTGACTCATGGTGTGTTTGTGTGTGTGTGTGTGTGTGTGTGGTAATCAATCATTTCTAATATGTAATATGTGTTACTATGTCAAACGCTTTCTGGCAGTCAAGATAAAAACAATCTGCCCAGCCTTGCATTTTGTGAAAGACAGAGCTCATTCTCTTGAAGAAATTTAGAAAGCTTTTCAAACATGTCCATCTTTCCCTAAACCCATCTTGCCTCTCATTTAGGTAATGTCTCCTCTGTGGAAAGTCATCCATTTGCTCTGATTTTTTCTCCAGTACCTTACAGTTGTAGAACGGTATGACGATTGCTCTTTTCCACTCCCTTGGCATTTTGACATCTACCGGATCTGCACGTACCTCAGAATCATGAGCCTTGTATGGCTCTAGACCTTCTGACATTCAGTTGATGTCTTATTAAGATATCTTAATGTTTTCTAAAACCTCCTCCCCATCCCATCTCACTACTGTGGGGTTATGTGTCTACTACTGTGACAACACTTTCGAACTTGTTAATCACTTCCTCGCATATCCTTACATCATCCTCAACTAGTTGTCCCTATGAAATCCTTAATTTGATTAGCTGCTCTTTAACTGCCAGTCTGCTTCAGACAAAATTTATAGATAAGTTTTGGAATTTCACCTGCCTTCTCCAAACTCTCGTTCCTCGTTTCCTATCCTAGATTATTCGTTCCGTTCCTCGTTTCTTATCTTAGTGTACTCGTTCCTTGCTCTCGTATACCTTACATAAACTGGCTGGCTGGAGTGTCGTCTATATCTCTGCCACTGCGAAACTCGAATTTCCCTTGCCCTTTGATATCTATGATGGAAACGTTCTTCCCTTTCTTAACCTTACCTCTGTAGTTGAGGCTAAAGGTAAACATGTTGTTCCCCCTCCATTGTAAATTCCACAGAACCTTTCACCACAACACCCTAGTTCCTGAACTCCCTCTCCCAAACTATGCCATTGTAGAAATTGTCGTCTTGTGTAGTTTCCACGATTATACCTCCTCCTCAAGTCCTGTCACATCTCTGCTCTTATAACTAACTGCCTTGGTTCCCACATATTCAAACTTAAGCATTACAGTCATTTTTCCCAGTTGGTGTATCATTTGCGATATTTTCCATAGCCGTGGTAGCCTGTGTGAAGATAAGATCTAGCAATGAGGATGAATCAGTCCATCTTATCCTATGGTGTTCACTTACTTGCTGGTGTGGGAAAGTTTCTCGTTCACGTTTTAGGAACTTGTGTCTCCATGATTCGCTAACACCATAAGAATCCAAAGCCCGTTCGTGCATCTCATAATTAAAATCTCCCGTTATCACTCCTTTACCTTCTCTGAGAAGTGCATTATTTACTGCTTCATGAACCATGCTGAATGTTCCCTTGTTGTTGTCATTGTATATGTATTATGATTCCTTCAAATTCTTAGGAGGATTGTATAGATCAGCAGCACTACTGTGTACTTTCCCACAGTTACCTTTCCCTCTGTGTATTGTTGAAATGGTCATCTGTTTGTTTCCTGAAATTTCAAGTTTTCGTCTATCAAGAGAGCCAAACCTCCTCCCTCTTTATCTTCTCTTTCCCATCTTATGACCACATACCCCTCCGGACGGAGAAGATGGGATCTTATCTCTATAATTTTGGTTTTCACAAGAACAGTGTCAGGTGCGTTTTCCCTCATACAATCCTTAAATTCCAGCTCTTTACCATGTTGTGTACTACTGATCTGTCAGCATTCGTACAAAATGTTTTCAATCTTCTGTTATCATTTCGTAGTTCCTGATCTCTCCGCACCACTGGCGTGGTGGTCTGTGCTCTTGTCTCTCTTGGCGTCTTCCGTATTTTGCCTAATGACTCTATGTAGTCTTTGTTGTTTTTTCCCTTGGTCTATCACGCTTGATGAATACTCTCCCGAATTCTGTTTTATTCTTTTTTTTTTTTTTTAGCCCGTCTAAAACCTGGTTACATGATTCCAACTGAAACGTAGACACAATGGGTCGTCCCTTGATGGCGTGAGGGTTGTGTTAGTGTGTGTTGCCAGAGTCGGCCACCATCAAGTTACATCACGAGTGAAAATTCGCCTCTGGCGACGCTGTATCAGTGAGTCACTCTGAGTTAAGCCTCGTCAGAGAACTTCTCAGTCCAAAAAAGCTCCATCATTTTCCTGCTACTGGATGTAGCGCAAACTAATCTGCCGAAGCCTATAGAAAATAGGCCTAGATAAGACTAGGACTCTTCGTGTGTGTGTGTGTGTGTGTGTGTGTGGCATTTTACCTTTTAATCCCTAGGATGCGTTTGACCTCATATGAGAAGCTCACCTCTCTCACTATAGGACACTTTGCACTTGAGAAACATTTCGTGAAGCTATAGTGTTGTTTGTCAGCCTTGCCCTCACCAGTTACCATATACAGCCGTCGGTAGCGCCCTGATGGTGCTAGTCATCCCGGATGTTGACACAGTAAGAACCAGTGGCTGGTCTTTCGGCTGAGTCACGTCATATGGTTTGCTGGAATGACGTTGCATCATTAAGATTCCTGTAGGCTTTGTCAGTTGTCTTTGTTGACTAGGTTGGATTTCGTAACTGGATGTAACATTACATGGAGACATTTCACCTTGTCCTTGTGAGCTGTCTCAGGAAATGACTTTACAACTCTTTGTAAGTTCTCACTTGTGTTCATACGTTATCATAACAACATTCGTTATGTAACTGATTTATCAACTCAAAATAAGTAAGCAACCCATTTTGTTGCCAGGCTAACCCAGGGTGTGCCCCAGCCTTCGTAACTGACTTCAAGAGAACTATTACATAACATTATATTATAATCATGTTATACCATTTCATATTAAGTGTTGTGTGCACCATCCCCAGTGATGATGTAGGGTTGTGTTGTGTACATCATCCCTGGTGATGATGTGGGGTTGTGTTGTGTGCACACAATCCCTGGTAATGATGTATGGTTGTGTTGTTTGCACCGTCCCTGGTGATGTGGGGTTGTGTTGTGTACACCATCCCTGGTGATGATGTGGGGTTGTGTTGTGTACACCATCCCTGGTCATGATGTGGGTTTGTGTTGTGTGCACACAATCCCTGGTAATGATGTATGGTTGTGTTGTTTGCACCGTCCCTGGTGATGATGTGGGGTTGTGTTGTGTGCACCATCCCTGGTGATGATGTGGGGTTCAGTTTTGTGCACCGTCGCTGGTGATGATGTGGGGTTGTGTTGTGTGCACTATCTCTGGTGATGATTTGGTGTTGTGCTGTGTGCACCGTCCCTGGTGATGATGTGGGGTTGTGTTGTGAGCACCATCCCTGGTGATGATGTGGGGTTCAGTTGTGTGCACCGTCCCTGGTGATGATGTATGGTTGTGTTGTGTGCACCATCCCTGGTGATGATATGGGGTTGTGTTGTGTGCACCGTCCCTGGTGATGATGTATGGTTGTGTTGTATGCACCATCCCTGGTGATGATGTGGGGTTGTGTTGTGTGCACCACCCCTGATGATGATGTGGAGTTGTGTTATGTACACCGTCCCTGGTGATGATGTATGGTTGTGTAGTGTGCACCATCCCTGGTGATGATGTGGGGTTGTGTTGTGTGCACCATCCCTGGTGATGTGGGGTTGTTATGTACACTGTCCCTGGTGATGATGTGGGGTTGTGTTGTGTGCACAGTTCCTGGTGATGATGTGTGGTTGTGTTGTGTGCACCATCACGTGATGATGTGGGGTTGTGTTGTGTGCACCATCCCTGGTGATGATGTGGTGTTGTGTTGTGTGCACCGTCCCTGGTGATGATGTGGGGTTGTGTTGTGTGCAGAATCCCTGGTGATGATGTGGGGTTGTGTTGTATGCACCGTCCCTGGTGATGATGTAGGGTTGTGTTGTGTGCACCATCCCTGGTGATGATGTGGGGTTGTGTTGTGTGCACCGTCCCTGGTGATGATGTGGGGTTGTGTTGTGTGCACCATCCCTGGTGATGATGTGGGGTTGTGTTGTGTGCACCATCCCTGGTGATGATGTGTGGTTGTGTTGTGTCACCAGTCCGTGGTGATGATGTGGGGTTGTGTTGTGTGCACCGTCCCTGGTGATGATGTGGGTTGTGTTGTGTGCACCATCCCTGGTGATGATGTGGGGTTGTGTTGTGTGCACCATCCCTGGTGATGATGTGGGGTTGTGTTGTGTGCACCATCCCTGGTGATGACGTGGGGTTGTGTTGTGTGCACCATCCCTGGTGATGATATGGGGTTGTGTTGTGTGCACCATCCCTGGTGATGATATGGGTTGTGTTGTGTGCACCGTCCCTGGTGATGTATGGTTGTGTTGTGTGCACCGTCCCTGGTGATGATGTGGGGTTGTGTTGTGTGCACCGTCCCTGGTGATGATGTATGGTTGTGTTGTGTGCACCGTCCCTGGTGATGATGTATGGTTGTGTTGTGTGCACCGTCCCTGGTGATGATGTGGGGTTGTGTTGTGTGCACCGATCCCTGGTGATGATGTGGGGTTGTGTTGTGTGCACCGTCCCTGGTGATGATATGGGTTGTGTTGTGTGCACCGTCCCTGGTGATGTATGGTTGTGTTGTGTGCACCGTCCCTGGTGATGATGTGGGTTGTGTTGTGTGCACCGTCCCTGGTGATGATGTATGGTTGTGTTGTGTGCACCGTCCCTGGTGATGATGTGGGGTTGTGTTGTGTGCACCGTCCTGGTGATGATGTTGGGGTTGTGTTGTGTGCACCGTCCTGGTGATGATGTATGGTTGTGTTGTGTGCACCGTCCCTGGTGATGATGTGGGGTTGTGTTGTGTGCACCGTCCCTGGTGATGATGTGGGGTTGTGTTGTGTGCACCGATCCCTGGTGATGATGTGGGGTTGTGTTGTGTGCACCGTCCCTGGTGATGATGTGGGGTTGTGTTGTGTGCACCGTCCCTGATGATGATGTAGGGTTGTGTTGTGTGCACCATCCCTGATGATGATATGGGGTTGTGTTGTGTACACCGTCGCTGGTGATGATGTGGGGTTGTGTTGTGTGCACCGTCCCTGGTGTTGTATGGTTGTGTTTTGTGCACCGTCGCTGGTGATGATGTGCGGTTGTGTTGTGTGCACCGTCGCTGGTGATGATGTGGGGTTGTGTTGTGTGCACCGTCCCTGATGATGATGTAGGGTTGTGTCATGTGCACTATCCCTGATGATGATGTGGGGTTGTGGTGTGTACACCGTCGCTGGTGATGATGTGGGGTTGTGTTGTGTGCACCGTCCCTGGTGATGTATGGTTGTGTTTTGTGCACCGTCGCTGGTGATGATGTGCGGTTCTGTTGTGTGCACCGTCGCTGGTGATGATGTGTGGTTGTATAGTGTGCACCATCCTAGGTGATGATGTAAGGGTTGTGTTGTGTGCACCGTTGCTGGTGATGTATGGTTGTGTTGTGTGCACCTTCCCTGGAGATTTATTGGATTGTATTGTGTGCACCGTCGCTGGTGATGATGTATGGTTGTGTTGTGTGCACCATCCCTAGGGATGATGTATGGTTGTGTAGTGTGCATCATCCCTGGTGATGATGTGGGGTTGTGTTGTGTGCACCATCCCTGATGATGTGGGATTGTGTTGTGTACACCGGCCCTGGTGATGATGTGGGGTTGTGTTGTGTGCACCATCCCTGATGATGATGTATGGTTGTGTTGTGTGCACCATCCCTGGTGATGATGTGGGGTTGTGTTGTGTGCACCGTCCCTGGTGATGATGTATGGCTGTGTTGTTTGCACCGTCCCTGGTGATGATGTGGGGTTGTGTTGTGTGCACCATCACTGGTGATGATGTAGGGTTGCGTTGTATGCACCATCCCTGGCGATGACGTGGGGTTGTGTTGTGTGCACCGTCCCGGGTGATGATTTGGGGTTGTGTTGTGTGCAGAATCCCCGATGATGATGTATGGTTGTGTTGTGTGCACCATCCCTGGTGATGATGTAGGGTTGTGTTGTGTGCACCGTCGCTGGTGATGTATGGTTGTGTTGTGCGCACCGTCCCTGGTGATGTATGGTTTTGTTGTGTGCACTGTCCCTGGTGATCATGTGGGGTTGTGCTGTGCACCATCCCTTGTGATGATGTGTGGTTGTGTGGTGTGCACCGGTCCTGGTGGTGATGTATGGTTGTGTTGTGTCCACCATCCGTGGTGATGATGTGGGGTTGTGTTGTGTGCACCATCCCTGATGATGATGTGGGGTTGTGTTGTGTGCACCATCCCTGATGATGTGGGGTTGTGTTGTGTGTTGTGGGGGTTGGATCTAGAGTTGTATAAAATCTTAAAGATCAAACATTTGAATTATCTTAGGTCACGTCTCACAATCCTTAACAGTTTGAGAGGAGAACCAGCAGTGACTCAAACAGTAGATCTTAATTTATGGAGACAGTGAGCGGTGTTTAGGAGGAGGGATTGAGAATCGCTGTTTGAAAGAGTTTGGTTGAAGTAAAAATTGTTAGTAGAAATGCCGAGCTTTGGAGTGATGTCAGACATCTTCCATCCTTTGGGATAAGAAACACTCGAACTCTGTAGGGTAACCAGAGCTGCAGTCACGCTCCCACACCTACAATAATCTTGCTTTCTTCCTGCAGCTATTGGACGATGTGTACAAAGTGACAACATGGTGGAGTCGGCTTTCAAGAGAAACCTGGCCAAGGAGGTGATTGAGGTTCAGCGGCAGCAGAAGGAGGCAGAGGAGCCTCCCAAGGAAGTCGACAGCATCGTGGGCAAGCGGCTTATGCTCAAGGGCGTACTGAGGGGCGTCGAATACTAAGCGCAGGTCGCTGCCTCCGCCGCCCAGGGGAGCGCCCCTCCCCCAACATGGAAAATAAGCGTAGTCGGAATATTTGGCCCCAGTGTCATCATGGATTGATTAGACTAGACGTAATTCCAGTAGTATGGGCTCACAACGCAAAGTACGGATGTTAGTTCTGAACCATCAGTCATTCGATATATCGTTAATACTTAGTGGTACATATGTTTCTTGAGAGCAAAATATGGAATTACTGCTGTGGCATGACTTCATATTGCGGCGTAAGCCTGTGCTACTGAGAGCCTGAAGATATAGAAATCATTCTTCAAGATCAGACACAAGTATTATATTCACAGAAATTACTGCAAGAGGAACCAAGTTGGTCACATCTGTTCTGCTAGCTGCGTCAACTCCTGTATTTATTGTATATGGTACTCTGATGTACGGCCTTTTATCCAAATACATACAGTACGAACCTTTTGTTGTATTTATTGTAAATTCATTAAGAAATGTAATTGATAATTACTTCCTACCCGGGATATTCCTTCTTATGTTCTATGGCGCTCCTGCAGCGCTCAGGAAACCAGCCACGTCTAGGGGTCGAGACCACGGGTCATAGAGTGTACGGCTGTGTGTGTGTGGGAGGAGTATGGCCAATAAAGCATTAAGTGTTTGGTGTCTTCACTGTTGTAGTTACATCTCGAGCATGAAAGGTCTTGGTAATATGCTGAACCGGTGTTTGTAGTGTTGTAGGAATTGATGATGTTGAGAACGTAGGCGGATAAAGTGTGATTCGTGTTTGTCTGGAGAGTATGGTTTTAGATGGATGTATTTTCCTGTGGCTTGGTTCTTAAGCCAAAGCTGAGAAGGCAGTGGTTTTATTTAGTTCTTGACGTGACATATCGGTTCGTTCTGTCCATGTTGTTGCTGAGAGTATGGAGGAGCTATGGACACAAGCTGTTGAAGTATAGAACAGGAGTAAGCTTTTTATTTTCATGTGGAGGCTCATGTTTAGTTATGGAGTGGTTTGGCTGGGAGGGTCTGGTGCTGTTGTGAAGAACTGAGTGTCCAGCATGATGAGTTGGTCTAGTACTGGGAGGATGTGTGTTACAGTGGGTTGGTGCTGAGGGTCTGTGGGTCCTACACAACTGACGAATGTTCTGAGCGCTCTGTAGTATGTGGTTTTCAGCTTTGTTATATTTGCTTCTGAGAGTGCCCGACGCGCGCGCGCACACACACACACACACACACACAACATCACTACACTTTTTGACCTAAGGTCTCGACCAGTGGACGTGGCCGGGATCCTGAGAGCTGCAGGAGCTTGATGCAGATGAAAGGGTTTCTTGGGCAGCGAGTAAGGAAGAGGGTGGACGATCGGGTGAGAAACTGCAGAAGTTGGTGACCGAGTTTGGTAAAGTGTGTGAAAGAAGAAAGGTGAGAGTAAATGTGAATAAGAACAAGGTTATTAGGTACAGTAGGGTTGAGGGACAAGTTAACTGGGAGGTAAGTTTGAATGGAGAAAAATGGAGGAAGTGAAGTGTTTTAGATATCTGGGAGTGGATGTAGCGGCGGATGGAACCATGGAAGCGGAAGTGAGTCACAGGGTGGGGGAGGGGGCGAAGGTTCTGGGAGCTTTGAAGAATGTATGGAAGGCGAGAACGTTATCTCGGAGAGCAAAAATGGGTATGTTTGAAGGAATAGTGGTTCCAACAATGTTGTATGGTTGCGAGGCATGGGCTATAGATAGGGTTGTGCGGAGGAGGGTGGATGTGTTGGAGACGAAATGTTTGAGGACAATATGTGGTGTGAGGTGGTTAGATCGAGTAAATAATGAAAGGATAAGAGAGATGTGGTAATAAAAAGAGTGTAGTTGAGAGAGTAGAAGAGGGTGTTGAAATGGTTGTCATATGGAGAGAATGAGTGAGGAAAGATTGACTAAGAAGATATATGTGTCAGAGGTGGAGGGAACGAGGAGAAGCGGGAGACTGAACTGGAGGTGGTAGGATGAAGTGAAAAAGATTTTGAGCGATCGGGGCCTGAACATACAGGAGGGTGAAAGGCGTGCAAGGAATAGAGTGAATTGGAACGATGTGGTATACCGGGGTCGATGTGCTGTCAATGGATTGAACCAGGGTATATGAAGCGTCTGGGGTAAACCATGGAAAGTTTTGTGGGGCCTGGATGTGGAAAGGGAGCTGTGGTTTTGGTGCATTATTACATGACAGCTAGAGACTGAGTGTGAAAGAATGTTGCCTTTTTTTCTTTCTTTTCCTAGCGCTACCTCGCGGGGTGGGGGCGTTGCTATTTCATGTGTGGCGGGGTGGCGACGAGAATGGATGAAGGCAGCAAGTATGAATATTTACATGTGTATACATGTATATGTCTGTGTATGTGCATGTATTTATACGTTGAAACGTATATATATATATATATATATATATATATATATATATATATATATATATATATATATATATATATATATATATATCTTTTTCTTTCATACTATTCGCCATTTCCCGCGTTAGCGAGGTAGCGTTAAGAACAGAGGACTGGGCCTTTGAGGGAATATCCTCATCTGGCCCCCTTCTCTATTCCTTCTTTTGAAAAAAAAAAAAAAAAAAACACGACACGCAGGGAATACGTGGGAAGTATTCTTTCTCCCCTATCCCCAGGGGATATATATATATATATATATATATATATATATATATATATATATATATATATATATATCATCGAGATCATTAGAAGATATCCTCTCCGAGTGTTCCGGATACGTGCTGAGGATGTCTCGTGTCTGGCGTGTTGTATGATGTGATGTCAACATTCAAGGTCACAAGTCAGTTGTATATAACTGACAGGAATGGCTGCTAATCCTATTGTATGATGTAGTGAGAAGACATCATTCAAGAAAATAGAAGTCCCTGCTGTTGTATGTAATTAATAGGAAGAATGGCTGCTCTCAAGCATGGCATCAACCAGTACCCATGACAGAACTGTACTCACGTCTAGAGAACTGGCGTAGAAAGCAAGTTTCTCAGAGAAATGCAACACTAAAAGGAAAGCAGCGTAGGAGAGCACTGGTTGCTGTCCTAGACAAGGAGACTGAATTGCTGAGATCCCTTGAAGCTCACAGAGCTATACACTCTGCTAGGAGGAGGAATGCAGCCATTGCCAGGTTTCTGCAGGAGGTGTCTTCTGTACGAATGTGGAATGGCCTTAGTGCATGATATGGAGCAGCAGCAGCAGCAGCAAGAAACACACGTGACCACTGCCGACTCGACAGAACTTAGTTGATAATAGAAGATCAAGACGAAGCTCGAGTCAGCTGTAGACGCGAGGGTCATCGTAAGCCAAGTTTAAGGTATGGCCGGGGTGGCCCGGGCCAGACTTGACCGCTGGAGGCTGGACGAAGTGGAGGACATCAGTGGCGGCCCAGAGGGATGCTTCTTGTTATATAGGAGAGTAGGGAGATGCCACCCAGTACGCTCACTACGTCTTCAATACTTTCAAACAAAACAACCACGGACAGATCAGCTTTGAGCGCCCCTTCGCAAACGGAACTACCTTGGCCCACCAGTGATGCTACTACGTTTGTGAATCGGGAACCATTGCAACACAAACCTCGCCAGGTGGTAGAGTTTCCCGCAGTGTATCGAGACAGACTTCCCCAGAACTTTTTTTAAAGGGGAAGTAAATGTTTATAGTTGTGTTACTGGAGTGATAGTTTTCATACCTGGTGTTGTGACAAGAAAATAGTGAAATTGGAGAAAAATGTAGCTTAGACATTGAAGCTTATTGATACAGTGGTTAAATTGATGAGAACTGCTATTGACGTTTGTGTAAATAAATTATACATTTCCTTTTTCCATAGCCAGAGGTTGAACCATTATGTGACATTCATTTTTTCATTCATTTCAAGCTAGAAGTCTCAGTTTTCTAAATTGTTTCTTACATTTTTCATATGTATATATATGTATGTGTGTGTGTGTGTATATGTGCGTATGTATGTGTATGTGTGTGTATGTGTATATGTATGTATATATGTATATTATCCCTGGGGATAGGGGTGAAAGAATACTTCCCACGTATTCCTCGCGTGTCGTAGAAAGCGACTAGAGGGGACGGGAGCGGGGGGCCAGAAATCCTCCCCTCCTTGTATTAACTTTCTAAAATGGGAAACAGAAGAAGGAGTCACGCGGGGAGTGCTCATCCTCCTCGAAGGCTCAGAGTGGGGTGCCTAAATGTGTGTGGATGTAACCAAGATGTGAAAAAAGGAGAGATAGGTAGTATGTTTGAGGAAAGGAACCTGGATGTTTTGGCTCTGAGTGAAACGAAGCTCAAGGGTAAAGGGGAAGAGTGGTTTGGGAATGTCTGGGGAGTAAAGTCAGGGGTTAGTGAGAGGACAAGAGCAAGGGAAGGAATAGCAATACTCCTGAAACAGGAGTTGTGGGAGTATGTGATAGAATGTAAGAAAGTAAATTCTCGATTAATATGGGTAAAACTGAAAGTTGATGGAGAGAGGTGGGTGATTATTGGTGCATATGCACCCGGGTATGAGAAGAAAGATCATGAGAGGCAAGTGTTTTGGGAGCAGCTGAATGAGTGTGTTAGTGGTTTTGATGCACGAGACCGGGTTATAGTGATGGGTGATTTGAATGCAAAGGTGAGTAATGTGGCAGTTGAGGGAATAATTGGTATACATGGGGTGTTCAGTGTTGTAAATGGAAATGGTGAAGAGCTTGTAGATTTATGTGCTGAAAAAGGACTGATGATTGGGAATACCTGGTTTAAAAAGCGAGATATACATAAGTATACTTATGTAAGTAGGAGAGATGGCCAGAGAGCGTTATTGGATTACGTGTTAATTGACAGGCGTGCGAAAGAGAGACTTTTGGATGTTAATGTGCTGAGAGGTGCAACTGGAGGGATGTCTGATCATCATCTTGTGGAGGCTAAGGTGAAGATTTGTATGGGTTTTCAGAAAAGAAGAGTGAATGTTGGGGTGAAGAGGGTGGTGAGAGTAAGTGAGCTTGGGAAGGAGACCTGTGTGAGGAAGTACCAGGAGAGACTGAGTACAGAATGGAAAAAGGTGAGAACAATGGAAGTAAGGGGAGTGGGGGAGGAATGGGATGTATTTAGGGAATCAGTGATGGATTGCGCAAAAGATGCTTGTGGCATGAGAAGAGTGGGAGGTGGGTTGATTAGAAAGGGTAGTGAGTGGTGGGATGAAGAAGTAAGAGTATTAGTGAAAGAGAAGAGAGAGGCATTTGGACGATTTTTGCAGGGAAAAAATGCAATTGAGTGGGAGATGTATAAAAGAAAGAGACAGGAGGTCAAGAGAAAGGTGCAAGAGGTGAAAAAAAGGGCAAATGAGAGTTGGGGTGAGAGAGTATCATTAAATTTTAGGGAGAATAAAAAGATGTTCTGGAAGGAGGTAAATAAAGTGCGTAAGACAAGGGAGCAAATGGGAACTTCAGTGAAGGGCGCAAATGGGGAGGTGATAACAAGTAGTGGTGATGTGAGAAGGAGATGGAGTGAGTATTTTGAAGGTTTGTTGAATGTGTTTGATGATAGAGTGGCAGATATAGGGTGTTTTGGTCGAGGTGGTGTGCAAAGTGAGAGGGTTAGGGAAAATGATTTGGTAAACAGAGAAGAGGTAGTGAAAGCTTTGCGGAAGATGAAAGCCGGCAAGGCAGCAGGTTTGGATGGTATTGCAGTGGAATTTATTAAAAAAGGGGGTGACTGTATTGTTGACTGGTTGGTAAGGTTATTTAATGTATGTATGACTCATGGTGAGGTGCCTGAGGATTGGCGGAATGCGTGCATAGTGCCATTGTACAAAGGCAAAGGGGATAAGAGTGAGTGCTCAAATTACAGAGGTATAAGTTTGTTGAGTATTCCTGGTAAATTATATAGGAGGGTATTGATTGAGAGGGTGAAGGCATGTACAGAGCATCAGATTGGGGAAGAGCAGTGTGGTTTCAGAAGTGGTAGAGGATGTGTGGATCAGGTGTTTGCTTTGAAGAATGTATGTGAGAAATACTTAGAAAAGCAAATGGATTTGTATGTAGCATTTATGGATCTGGAGAAGGCATATGATAGAGTTGATAGAGATGCTCTGTGGAAGGTATTAAGAATATATGGTGTGGGAGGAAAGTTGTTAGAAGCAGTGAAAAGTTTTTATCGAGGATGTAAGGCATGTGTACGTGTAGGAAGAGAGGAAAGTGATTGGTTCTCAGTGAATGTAGGTTTGCGGCAGGGGTGTGTGATGTCTCCATGGTTGTTTAATTTGTTTATGGATGGGGTTGTTAGGGAGGTAAATGCAAGAGTTTTGGAAAGAGGGGCAAGTATGAAGTCTGTTGGGGATGAGAGAGCTTGGGAAGTGAGTCAGTTGTTGTTCGCTGATGATACAGCGCTGGTGGCTGATTCATGTGAGAAACTGCAGAAGCTGGTGACTGAGTTTGGTAAAGTGTGTGGAAGAAGAAAGTTAAGAGTAAATGTGAATAAGAGCAAGGTTATTAGGTACAGTAGGGTTGAGGGTCAAGTCAATTGGGAGGTGAGTTTGAATGGAGAAAAACTGGAGGAAGTGAAGTGTTTTAGATATCTGGGAGTGGATCTGGCAGCGGATGGAACCATGGAAGCGGAAGTGGATCACAGGGTGGGGGAGGGGGCGAAAATTCTGGGGGCCTTGAAGAATGTGTGGAAGTCGAGAACATTATCTGGGAAAGCAAAAATGGGTATGTTTGAAGGAATAGTGGTTCCAACAATGTTGTATGGTTGCGAGGCGTGGGCTATGGATAGAGTTGTGCGCAGGAGGATGGATGTGCTGGAAATGAGATGTTTGAGGACAATGTGTGGTGTGAGGTGGTTTGATCGAGTGAGTAACGTAAGGGTAAGAGAGATGTGTGGAAATAAAAAGAGCGTGGTTGAGAGAGCAGAAGAGGGTGTTTTGAAATGGTTTGGGCACATGGAGAGAATGAGTGAGGAAAGATTGACCAAGAGGATATATGTGTCGGAGGTGGAGGGAAGGAGGAGAAGTGGGAGACCAAATTGGAGGTGGAAAGATGGAGTGAAAAAGATTTTGTGTGATCGGGGCCTGAACATGCAGGAGGGTGAAAGGAGGGCAAGGAATAGAGTGAATTGGAGCGATGTGGTATACCGGGGTTGACGTGCTGTCAGTGGATTGAATCAAGGCATGTGAAGCGTCTGGGGTAAACCATGGAAAGTTGTGTAGATATGTATATTTGCGTGTGTGGACGTATGTATATACATGTGTATGGGGGGGGGTTGGGCCATTTCTTTTCGTCTGTTTCCCTGCGCTACCTCGCAAACGCGGGAGACAGCGACAAAGTATAATAAAAAAAATAGATAAAATAACATATATATATATATATATATATATATATATATATATGTTCGTGTGTGGGCGTTTATGTATATACATGTGTATGTGGGTGGGTTGGGCCACTCTTTTGTCTGTTTCCTTGCGCTAGTAGCGCGGGAGACAGCGATAAAGTGCAATAAAATTGAATAACTAAATGAAGAGAGGAAGAAAGACAGAGCTAGAACCATACCCCTACCAAGTGTAAGAGTATACAAAAATAATGTAAGAAACAGATAGACAGTTAATTGTGATGATGATGATCAAGTGTCATGGGAGCACTTAAGCCATGGCATGGGTAAAACCTCTTAATAAAGACATTAAATGATCCGATTAGGCAGAGGGACTACCACGTCTACAGTGACCACTCGCTTCCCTGTAGGCCAGCGAGAGGTCGATAACATTCTTACATTCACTATCTTAATTATGGTTAAAGTAAGGTGGCATGCACCGTTACACACACCTGCTAAAAATGACTTAAGCACCTTAATTCATAAGTATACAAGAAGAATTAGGGAAAATGCACTTAATCTAACGACAAAAGAAATAACCGTAGAGTCACTGCATAGAGTTGAAATGCTCTATCATCCTATCCCTAAACAGTTAAGATAATTCTTACAATATAGAGCTGATGGACGAAGGAAGAGTTCTGAGAAATGCTCAAACTAATCATAGCGAAATAACCTGTTTACTGTAATTCCTGCCTCACAGCTTACTGATGGCTGGCGACTCCGCCTCCCTTCACTGATATCAAAACTTCACCTCCAGAAGCAACAGTTTGTCACACACGTCCTGTAAGTATGATATTAGCTGTATTGCAGACAGGCTGACCGGACCGTGCGTTCGGAAGTCGTTGATCCAGCGACGGACCGTGGCGCCCTGCTCACAGCGACGGACCGTGGTGACCTGCTCACAGCGACGGACCGTGGTGCCCTGCTCACAGCGACGGACCGTGGTGCCCTGCTCACAGCGACGGACCGTGGTGCCCTGCTCACAGCGACGGACCGTGGCACTCTGCTCACAGCGACGGACCGTGGTGCCCTGCTCACAGCGACGTACCACGCACCCTGTCAAGTACACCCGAGTTCGACCTTGGTACAGCTCACCCTTTTAATTGTCACTTTCTTACTGTATATCTTTAGTTGAACACTGTGAATATAACATTTTACAAGCTTACTTAATTCTATAGGGGACCTGCTATGGACGATGCTGGGTCTCGCGAGTTTATCAATTTAACTCTTACTGTTAATATAAAGCAATGATATCGTTACATACTATGTCGGATCTAAAACACTACGCCACTTCTATCATCTTACAATCTGATATTTTGCTCATCACTAACTTCACAATTTTTGAGAAATCTGCTAGTCACTCATAAAAGTTCGTGAGGGTGTCCGTGCGTATGGGTGAATTTCATCTCCAGCCGACAAGTCTCTGGGCACAGTGAAACTGTAGGAATTGTGTGACCGTAATAAATATCGTCGCAAATATTGTGGTATGTCATAGTTTTCACACGTGCATGTGCATGAATGTCAGCGTATGAAGGTTAAATTCTCATGGATACCGCAGAGACAGTGGAGACAAGAGGGAGGTTGAAGTGTTTAGTTCCCACACTGCTATGGTACTCGAGGTGAAAGCCATTTGTTAATATAGTAATGAAATGTTATTTACGATAAACATACGAAATCTTCACTGAATTTATATGATGTTGATCGATTACTTTCTATAAACACTAAGCGTCATATCGTAGTATATTGTCCTTAACGGGAAAACTCATTACTCCTAGTTTCCTCCCTTATCCCTAACTTTAGGTGAGTGACGTCCCGTCACGACACCACAGCGACCACTGCATGACACCACAGCGACCACTGCATGACACCACAGCGACCACGGCATGACACCACAGCGACCACTGCATGACACCTCAGCGACCACGGCATGACACCACAGCGACCACTGCATGACACCTCAGCGACCACTGCATGACACCTCAGCGACCACTGCATGACACCTCAGCGACCACTGCATGACACCTCAGCGACCACTGCATGACACCTCAGCGACCACTGCATGACACCTCAGCGACCACTGCATGACACCACAGCGACCACTGCATGACACCTCAGCGACCACTGCATGACACCTCAGCGACCACTGCATGACAACACAGCGACATTTGCATGGCCACCAGATAAGCGGTAATGACAACAGCTGTGGGTAACGAGACGTAATGCATGATTATACAGGATGTCCTCCATCAGTGATACCATGCCAATGTACAGATGCAGTATCATTGATGAATATTACAGCTTGGTTAACGAGTAATCGACAAATATATAAAGCGCAATGTTAGTATCAGTATTGTTATCCATTTCCGGTCAGGAGTATACCACCTAAACAGACGAAGCAAAGCCATATTACAGCAGGTCCCCCCTCCTCTCTCTCTCTCTCTCTCTCCCTCTCTCTCTCTCTCTCTCTCTCTCTCTCTCTCTCTCTCTCTCTCTCTCTCTCTCTCTCTCTCTCTCTAACCAACACCTCCACATATTAATTCGGTGAATAAATCACATACTGTAAATCTAGGGCTACATGATATTATCCAGTGGAGTCATATCTATAAATGATAACCAGAACGCTGACTTTATATTTCCTCATTTATGTCTTTATATTATATTCCTCTTAAACCAAACGTGCTAATTAGGTCAATCAACCTTATAAGTCATAAAGTATTTACTGATCAAGGAAGCGGCAGCAGCTCCATACGTTTTACTGGTTCTGTGCAGAAGTGTAGTGATAGCCAGTAATCTAACCCACCAGCATATTGAAATCATGTGGTACATAAATCATAAAGTATGCAATGTGCGACCATATGCAGTAATATAGATACTTTCTTGTAGAATAAGTAACCATTTCCATGGATGACTTACACTACACTGTGATAGTCTTCAGCAAACATGTAATCATAGTTTTGAACAGACACGACAGTAAAACAAATCGCATAAACGATATCTTTATTTTGTAAATAATGATAAATACAACACAACACTTATCATGAATAAAACATTTGTTGTGGTGACTACATCCAATGATAACACTATATTATGCAAAAATGCATTAATCGAGAAAAATATGTAAAGCAAATATTGATACCAATGATAAATCTGTCACGTAAATGCTAATAACATAACATTGCAACATGTAAAGTATTCAAACGAAATAGTAAAACGGATCATATTAATAACAGTAATGTCATGTTTATTGTAAATAAGACAAAGAACCATGAGATTCGACATGAGAATAATCAATAGATGGTATACACAGTTTACCTTGAACTGAACCACTTGTTCAGCCACATGCACCCAGCCAAATCAACAGTGTAAATTACATTAGAATTTTCCCCATGACCTTTCTCTGAACATCCAATTAATGATATTACAGGCGGACCAAGCGATTAATATCTTCCACATCCCCCATTTACCTCAATTATTGTACTCAACTTGTCTGGAACTGGATCAACAAGACGTTGACAATAGTTTGGCAGCCTTTATATACTCTCCCATTCGGCAGTGGCGTGATTTACTATCGCTGCCTGATATCGTTCGTCTTGTGTATCCCATGTTCTCTCCATCATTGTCCACATGTTCTCAATTACATTGACGTCACACCCTAGGGTTGGCAATACTATAACCTGAATATCTGGGTGTTCAGCGAACCAATCCCTGACCAAGCGGCTGATGTAGATGGAGATTTTATCATGAACAAATCGAATTGGGTTAGGAGCACGAATGGTGGGAATAATTGTTCCAAGTATCTGTATATATATTTCTTTGAATTAAGGAAATCGTCCATTCGTGTCAGATCTCCACACCCAACCATGGAAGCTCAGACTACAGCGTCCACTTCTCAATTCCTGTATGTTCCATTCCGCATACCTGGGAGTTCAGAGGTCGCCAGCAAACACCAGCCATTGCAGCAGTTGTCATGAACGATTTTTCGTCTGTCCAGATCAACGAGTCTCAAAAATTTGCATCATACGCATCACGGGGATAGTGACCAGCCAATTCCAGTTGTGCTTCCTTATTTGCCTCCGTCAGTTATTTATTTTTAGTTGAAATACATCTTATACCGCTCTCATTAAGCAGACGTCTCGTTGTGTCGGGACTACACTGTAAGCCTAGTTCTCGAGTTATGTCAACAGGTGATGCGAGTGGCTTCTCCATCACAGCTTGGACGATTCGCTGATCATCCTCAGCAGTTACCAAACGTGGTCGACCACATCTTGCTCGGGTAGCTAGTTCCCTCGCCACATGATTGCCATATCCAATTGATCACAGTTTTAACGTTGAGCCCTGTGGTCCGTGCGATGGCTGCCAGTCACACCCGCGTTCCTTATGCCAATTAGAGCTCCAAGTTTGCTAATAACCTCGGGACGGTCTGCACGGTGAGTTGGCCTATGTACTCTCTGTTGGATCCGACGTCGACGAACTCGGTTCATTCTGCAAGACAGATAATACCATTACCCCATGTGTTACAGAACAGGTTTCTAACGTATAATCCCAGTCGACTGTTCATGTGGCCCTACACATTAGCTCATATCAGTTGATTGTAGATTTGGATATGGTGACATTGCAACTCAGTATAGTAATGAATATTGAGCCCGAATTCCTTATTTCTAGATTAACCAGTCTGTCATTACGTGGTTGATCATGTTAGATTAGATGGAGGATATTACATGTGTGAGGTTTTAACTGCTCACCAATACTTTATTACCGACGACTCTTGTGTGTATGAAGGCGATCATTAAGTGGGAGGTAGTGGGGACAGGAGTAATGGCAGTTTTGTACTCTGAACTTCACCGTCTTATTACTATACATGTGTAAAACACTGGAAATAGGATTTGCATTGGTTATAGATATATATTTGAATCAATTATCCACTGCATTACTGTGTTATGGAGAATTTTGCCAATTGTGTGGTTTAGGCACCATAGTTTCCGAGACAAAGTCATCTCACAAACCTAAATTCTGCACACGGTATAACAGTTTCGTCGTAATATTTTCTTTATACTAGGTTAGGTTACTACAGATTAAGATATGTTATCTGCAAGAGTGATATGCAGAACATTGGTTTTCTGTGACGACTTGGCTCTGTCTCCTGTGGTGGCGACCTGGTTTTCTGTGACGACTAGGCTCTGTCTCCTGTGGTGGCGACCATGGCGTAGTGTGGGGAGATTCCCACCTTTTTATTTTAATTAGGAAGGTTACTTTAGGTTAGGTTAGGAAGGTTGGTTAAGTTAGGTTAGGTTACTTTAGCTTAGGTTACTTTGTGTTCAAGAGTATAAGCAAAACGTTATTTTCTACAAAAATGTTATGCAGGAAAAGTTTTTTATTTTTGATGACTGGGTGTCTCAAGTTCACATTTCCGTAAGTGAGGTTAAATTTAGAATAGGCTATCATGTAATTATTTGCCGCCAGTGATTGAAAATACAGGTTATTACAGAATTATGGCCCACAGTATTGATACTATAAATTGATTCAGGCCCATAAATATGCCTGGTGTAAGGATCATGCCAACATAATAGTCATCACTGCATAACTCCCGTATTATTTACTTGGTAGTAAATGAAAACGCAATTAGGTCATGCGGTAGACAGCTAAAGAAGGGAGGAAAGCGGAATTGGTGTTTGCCAGCTATCCTCACACTCTCCTCGCCTTGCTTTCAAGCTTGCTTACAACCACACACACACACACACACACACACACACGGACCACCATGAACTTTTATGAGTGACTCTTCATCCGTGGACACGAAGGCGTGGCTGGGCGGACCGTGAGTTATGATGACTAATAACCCTGGCAAGGAAGGCCACGCTATTTCTTACTCCTCAACTCTCTGCTATATTACAGTCAATAACTTCATGGTTATCAAATTGCTGGTATACAACTACCTGCAGCACGACACTCCTGCTCCACTGTCGCGTAAGGTTGGAAAGACGGAGTGATGTTTATCAAAGTGTCATCTGAACCTCCTCCTGCCTGGTTCCTGAGAGCAACTCTCGTGTTTACAAAAGTGACTGAGGTAACCACCCACACACACACAAACACACACACACACACACACACATCCTTGACTTAGGTAACCACACACACACACACCCTGTCTCCCAACTTGTCACACATATCATACCAACCTTCAACAGCCATAATCGAACCCCGGGACCTCTGACTGTTGAAGGTTTGTATGTTCTTTGAAGGTGCGCGTTCACATGCACTTATATATATATATATATATATATATATATATATATATATATATATATATATATATATATATATCCATAAACAAATTAAACAACCATGGAGACATCACACACCCCTGCCGCAAACCTACATTCACTGAGAACCAATCACTTTCCTCTCTTCCTACACGTACACATGCCTTACATCCTCGATAAAAACTTTTCACTGCTTCTAACAACTTGCCTCCCACACCATATATTCTTAATACCTTCCACAGAGCATCTCTATCAACTCTATCATATGCCTTCTCCAGATCCATAAATGCTACATACAAATCCATTTGCTTTTCTAAGTATTTCTCACATACATTCTTCAAAGCAAACACCTGATCCACACATCCTCTACCACTTCTGAAACCACACTGCTCTTCCCCAATCTGATGCTCTGTACATGCCTTCACCCTCTCAATCAATATCCTCCCATATAATTTACCAGGAATACTCAACAAACTTATACCTCTGTAATTTGAGCACTCACTCTTATCCCCTTTGCCTTTGTACAATGGCACTATGCACGCATTCCGCCAATCCTCAGGCACCTCACCATGAGTCATACATACATTTAATAACCTTACCAACCAGTCAACAATACAGTCACCCCCTTTTTTAATAAATTCCACTGCAATACCATCCAAACCTGCTGCCTTGCCGGCTTTCATCTTCCGCAAAGCTTTTACTACCTCTTCTCTGTTTACCAAATCATTTTCCCTAACCCTCTCACTTTGCACACCACCTCGACCAAAACACCCTATATCTGCCACTCTATCATCAAACACATTCAACAAACCTTCAAAATACTCACTCCATCTCCTTCTCACATCACCACTACTTGTTATCAGGGGTGTGTGATGTCTCCATGGTTGTTTAATTTGTTTATGGATGGGGTTGTTAGGGAGGTGAATGCAAGAGTTTTGGAAAGAGGGGCAAGTATGAAGTCTGTTGGGGATGAGAGAGCTTGGGAAGTGAGTCAGTTGTTGTTCGCTGATGATACAGCGCTGGTGGCTGATTCATGTGAGAAACTGCAGAAGCTGGTGACTGAGTTTGGTAAAGTGTGTGAAAGAAGAAAGTTAAGAGTAAATGTGAATAAGAGCAAGGTTATTAGGTACAGTAGGGTTGAGGGTCAAGTCAATTGGGAGGTGAGTTTGAATGGAGAAAAACTGGAGGAAGTGAAGTGTTTTAGATATCTGGGAGTGGATCTGGCAGCGGATGGAACCATGGAAGCGGAAGTGGATCATAGGGTGGGGGAGGGGGCGAAAATTCTGGGAGCCTTGAAGAATGTGTGGAAGTCGAGAACATTATCTCGGAAAGCAAAATGGGTATGTTTGAAGGAATAGTGGTTCCAACAATGTTGTATGGTTGCGAGGCGTGGGCTATGGATAGAGTTGTGCGCAGGAGGATGGAGGTGCTGGAAATGAGATGTTTGAGGACAATATGTGGTGTGAGGTGGTTTGATCGAGTAAGTAACGTAAGGGTAAGAGAGATGTGTGGAAATAAAAAGAGCGTGGTTGAGAGAGCAGAAGAGGGTGTTTTGAAATGGTTCGGGCACATGGAGAGAATGAGTGAGGAAAGATTGACCAAGAGAATATATGTGTCGGAGGTGGAGGGAACGAGGAGAAGAGGGAGACCAAATTGGAGGTGGAAAGATGGAGTGAAAAAGATTTTGTGTGATCGGGGCCTGAACATGCAGGAGGGTGAAAGGAGGGCAAGGAATAGAGTGATTTGGAGCGATGTGGTATACCGGGGTTGACGTGCTGGCAGTGGATTGAATCAAGGCATGTGAAGCGTCTGGGGTAAACCATGGAAAGCTGTGTAGGTATGTATATTTGCGTGTGTGGACGTATGTATATACATGTGTATGGGGGTGGGTTGGGCCATTTCTTTCGTCTGTTTCCTTGCGCTACCTCGCAAACGCGGGAGACAGCGGCAAAAAAAAAAAAATGTATATATATATATATACAGAGAGAGAGAGAGAGAGAGAGAGAGAGAGAGAGAGAGAGAGAGAGAGAGAAGCCATAGAGTTACCTTGATCGCTTGAAGGTAATCAAAGTTGTTCGTTGTGTGATTGTACGACATTAACTACTACAACGACCACGGCGTCAACAGGTGTAAAACCCACATAACTAACTATCTTTACCAACGAATGTCTGGCTTACCCTCTTGTTTACTTTGTTTTCCAAAACTGTTGACCGTAAACATTGTCAAACCGGTTTACAAAGTTGAACGTTGGGATCGTATGTGTTTGTATGTTTACCCGCGTGCAGTGCGCAGGCAGACCTTTTTGTATGTGCTCATGAAAGATGCTGTCTTTCTTACCATTTTCCACAGACGTATAATTTGTAAATTCCTTCTGTCTGGCCAGTAATGAACGTCGCTGAAGCCGAAGTCCTGCCATCACAAATCCCACCACGTTCGACCTCCAGATCTTGGTTGGTGTGGGAGAACATTTGGACGCCAGCCAAAATGGACATAAATGAAACGATCAAACGTTGCACCATTTCCGGTGCAACTCCGCCACACAGGAAATAGCATCTCTACCCCCTGCTTCAGCAAGTACCAAGACCGTCTACTCGGGTCTTCATCTTTCGTCGTCTCCAATTTCACATAGCAGTGTTCTAAAATCATCAAACACACGAGTTCGAGGTCTCACACACGTCTCGCAACGTCTCATACGCCTTCTATCCTCCTAGAAATATCTGGATCGTTTGATAGGCTTGACAGAGATGCTTCGTGGAAAGTGCCAGGAAAGGAAGAACGAAGGAGGCAGAGCTTAATACAAGAGTTAAAAAGACGGCCTTGGAGTGCTCTAAGATTCCAAGCATATCTTAGAGAAAGTTGCGACTTCAGGTGCACGGAACCGCTTCGGGTGAACATACTTGGACGTGGTGGTACAAGTAGTTGCACGGACTGTGATCCTCGCTTTGGTTACAAGAATGTTCTTCCGCCCACTAGTGATGCTACTACTTTTGTGAATTAAGAACCATTGCAACACAAACCTCGCCAGGTGGTAGAGTGACCCGCAGTGTATCGAGACAGACTTCCCCAGAACCTTTATAAAGGGGAAGTAAATGTTTATAGTTGTGTTACTGGAGTGATAGTTTTCATACATGGTGCTCTGACAAGAAAATAGTGAAATTGGAAAAGAATGTAGCTTAGACACTGAAGCTTATTCTTTCATTGAAATGTGAACAAAGGGAGCATTTTTTTCAAAGTGATAGAGATGGAAAGCAAAAAGGAGTTTTTCATGAATGTACTGCAAAAGTTGAGGTCCAGATAAACTTTTGGTCTGTCAAGGCTTTATTATGGCGGATGACCAACTACCTACCCTCATGTATCCAAGATATGGTTGTACTTTGTGTAATGAAGACAATTGAGAAACATCATAAGCCAATATTCCAGTTTCATGATAAGAGAAGTGGACCAGGCAGTATGATACAGTGGTTAAATTGATGAAAACTACTATTGACGTTTTTGTAAATAAATTATACATTTCCCTTTTCCATAGCCAGAGGTTGAACCATTATGTGACATTCATTTTTCATTTCATTTCAAGCTAGAAGTTTCAGTTTTCTAAATTATTTCTTACATTTTTCATATATATATATATATATATATATATATATATATATATATATATATATATATATATATATATATATACATACATATATATATTATCCCTGGGGATAGGGGTGAAAGAATACTTCCCACGCATTCCTCACGTGTCGTAGAAGGCGACTAGAGGGGACGGGAGCGGGGGGCCAGAAATCCTCCCCTCCGTGTATTTTAACTTTCTAAAAAATGGGAAACAGAAGGAGTCACGCGGGGAGTGCTCATCCTCCTCGTAGACTCAGATTGGGGTGTCTAAATGTGTGTGAATGTAACCAAGATGTGAAAAAAGGAGAGATAGGTAGTATGTATGAGGAAAGGAACCTGGATGTTTTGGCTCTGAGTGAAACGAAGCTCAAGGGTAAAGGGGAAGAGTGGTTTGGGAATGTCTTGGGAGTAAAGTCAGGGGTTAGTGAGAGGACAAGAGCAAGGGAAGGAGTAGCACTACTACTGAAACAGGAGTTGTGGGAGTAAGTGATAGAATGTAAGAAAGTAAATTCTCGATTAATATGGGTAAAACTGAAAGTTGATGGAGAGAGATGGGTAATTATTGGTGCATATGCACCTGGGCATGAGAAGAAAGATCATGAGAGGCAAGTGTTTTGGGAGCAGCTGAATGAGTGTGTTAGTGGTTTTGATGCACGAGACCGGATTATAGTGATGGATGATTTGAATGCAAATGTGAGTAATGTGGCAGTTGAGGGAATGATTGGTATACATGGGGTGTTCAGTGTTGTAAATGGAAATGGTGAAGAGCTTGTAGATTTATGAGCTGAAAAAAGGACTGTTGATTGGAAATACCTGGTTTAAAAAGCGAGATATACATAAGTATACGTATGTAAGTAGGAGAGATGGCCAGAGAGCGTTATTGGATTACGTGTTAATTGACAGGCGCGCGAAAGAGAGACTTTTGGATGTTAATATGCAGAGAGGTGCAACTGGAGGGATGTCTGATCATTATCTTGTGGAGGCTAAGGTGAAGATTTGTATGGGTTTTCAGAAGAGTGAATGTTGGGGTGAAGAGGGTGGTGAGAGTAAGTGAGCTTGGGAAGGAGACTTGTGTGAGGAAGTACCAGGAGAGACTGAGTACAGAATGGAAAAAGGTGAGAACAATGGAAGTAAGGGGAGTGGGGGAGGAATGGGAGGTATTTAGGGAATCAGTGATAGAGTGCGCAAAAGATGCTTGTGGCATGAGAAGAGTGGGAGGTGGGCTGTTTAGAAAGGGTAGTGAGTGGTGGGATGAAGAAGTAAGAGTATTAGTGAAAGAGAAGAGAGAGGCATTTGGACGATTTTTGCAGGGAAAAAATGCAATTGAGTGGGAGAAGTATAAAAGAAAGAGACAGGAGGTCAAGAGAAAGGTGCAAGAGGTGAAAAAAAGGGCAAATGAGAGTTGGGGTGAGAGAGTATCATTAAATTTTAGGGAGAATAAAAAGATGTTCTGGAAGGAGGTAAATAGGGTGCGTAAGACAAGGGAGCAAATGGGAACTTCAGTGAAGGGTGTAAATGGGGAGGTGATAACAAGTAGTGGTGATGTGAGAAGGAGATGGAATGAGTATTTTGAAGGTTTGTTGAATGTGTCTGATGACAGAGTGGCAGATATAGGGTGTTTGGGTCGAGGTGGTGTGCAAAGTGAGAGGGTTAGGGAAAATGATTTGGTAAACAGAGAAGAGGTAGTAAAAGCTTTGCGGAAGATGAAAGCCGGCAAGGCAGCAGGTTTGGATGGTATTGCAGTGGAATTTATTAAAAAAGGGGGTGACTGTATTGTTGACTGGTTGGTAAGGTTATTTAATGTATGTATGACTCATGGTGAGGTGCCTGAGGATTGGCGGAATGCGTGCATAGTGCCATTGTACAAAGGCAAAGGGGATAAGAGTGAGTGCTCAAATTACAGAGGTATAAGTTTGTTGAGTATTCCTGGTAAATTATATGGGAGGGTATTGATTGAGAGGGTTAAGGCATGTACAGAGCATCAGATTGGGGAAGAGCAGTGTGGTTTCAGAAGTGGTAGAGGATGTGTAGATCAGGTGTTTGCTTTGAAGAATGTATGTGAGAAATACTTAGAAAAGCAAATGGATTTGTATGTAGCATTTATGGATCTGGAGAAGGCATATGATAGAGTTGATAGAGATGCTCTGTGGAAGGTATTAAGAATATATGGTGTGGGAGGCAAGTTGTTAGAAGCAGTGAAAAGTTTTTATCGAGGATGTAAGGCATGTGTACGTGTAGGAAGAGAGGAAAGTGATTGGTTCTCAGTGAATGTAGGTTTGCGGCAGGGGTGTGTGATGTCTCCATGGTTGTTTAATTTGTTTATGGATGGGGTTGTTAGGGAGGTGAATGCAAGAGTTTTGGAAAGAGGGGCAAGTATGAAGTCTGTTGTGGATGAGAGAGCTTGGGAAGTGAGTCAGTTGTTGTTCGCTGATGATACAGCGCTGGTGGCTGATTCATGTGAGAAACTGCAGAAGCTGGTGACTGAGTTTGGTAAAGTGTGTGAAAGAAGAAAGTTAAGAGTAAATGTGAATAAGAGCAAGGTTATTAGGTACAGTAGGGTTGAGGGTCAAGTCAATTGGGAGGTAAGTTTGAATGGAGAAAAACTGGAGGAAGAAAAGTGTTTTAGATATCTGGGAGTGGATCTGGCAGCGGATGGAACCATGAAAGCGGAAGTGAATCATAAGGTGGGGGAGGGGGCGAAAATCCTGGGAGCCTTGAAGAATGTGTGGAAGTCGAGAACATTATCTGGGAAAGCAAAAATGGGCATGTTTGAAGGAATAGTGGTTCCAACAATGTTGTATGGTTGCGAGGCGTGGGCTATGGATAGAGTTGTGTGCAGGAGGGTGGATGTGCTGGAAATGAGATGTTTGAGGACAATGTGTGGTGTGAGGTGGTTTGATCGAGTAAGTAATGTAAGGGTAAGAAAGATGTGTGGAAATAAAAAGAACGTGGTTGAGAGAGCAGAAGAGGGTGTTTTGAAATGGTTTGGGCACATGGAGAGAATGAGTGAGGAAAGACTGACTAAGAGGATATATGTGTCGGAGGTTGAGGGAACGAGGAGAAGAGGGAGACCAAATTGGAGGTGGAAAGATGGAGTGAAAAAGATTTTGAGTGATCGGGGCCTGAACATGCAGGAGGGTGAAAGGCGGGCAAGGAATAGAGTGAATTGGATCGATGTGGTATACCGGGGTTGACGTGCTGTCAGTGGATTGAATCAGGGGGTGTGAAGCGTCTGGGGTAAACCATGGAAAGTTGTGTGGGGCCTGGATGTGGAAAGGGAGCTGTGGTTTCGGGCATTATTGCATGACAGCTAGAGACTGAGTGTGAACGAATGGGGCCTTTGTTGTCTTTTCCTAGCGCTACCTCGCACACATGAGGGGGGAGGGGGATGGTATTCCATGTGCGGCGAGGTGGCGATGGGAATGAATAAAGGCAGTGTGAATTGTGTGCATGGGTATATATGTATGTATCTGTGTGTGTATATATATATGTACATTGAGATGTATAGGTTTGTATATTTGCGTGTGTGGACGTGTATGAATATACTTGTGTATGGGGGTGGGTTGGGCCATTTCTTTCGTCTGTTTCCTTGCGCTACCTCGCAAACGCGGGAGACAGCGACAAAGCAAAATAAATAAATAAATAAATATATATATATATATATATATATATATATATATATATATATATATATATATATATATATATATATATATATTCCAACATATGTTCTGCTGAAGGTCACTCGCATAGTGAATTCATGTGATATTAGAAGTGTAAGGCAACACCTGAAGAAGAATTTCCAAATTTTTTCTCAGGTTGGGGATATAGGCTCACGCTGACGGCCATAATGACCCTGAGAGGTGATAAGATTAAACCTCAAACAACTTGATAACCAACCAAATGACTGACACGGGGACTGTAACACTGATGTCCAGCCATTATACGCAGGCGCGACCCTACGCTCAGCGTTTCGTTCAACAATCACGTAAATGCAAACGACACAGGATGTGATCAGATTCTGAATGAACAGTGGACCGGTGCTGCGACCAGGATTGGACTCCTTGGCATGCCGCGAGTACATCACGTCTGGCTGGTCGACGTAAACTGTGGCAGGCGAAACCTAAATTGCAGTGGCCAAGCAAGGTTCTAGCCGTGCATGAGAGGCTCCGCCACCTCAAGATATGAGCATCTCTCTTATCAACAAGTAAACAGGTCTTGCAACGACGTCCACAGAATGGTGCTATGGATTTTGTTTCCTAATCATTCGCAGATTTAATGACCACTGACAAATTAATGAAGATATACAACGAAACTTAATGTGACCGAGGTGGTACACGCAATGGGGTGAAGCAGGGTATGACATGCCTAACTGAGCTCTCCAGGTGTAGCTAAAACGTTATATGTTGACGAAGACCGACATGACAAACTCAAAACATGAAGGAGTGCTATGAAAACAGGGTAATAAGATTAAGATCTTTATCAGAGCTACTTTGTTGGCAGACCTGACTGAATGGTGGAAAGGGTACAGAAGATGGGAAAGTTAAAGAGGGATGGAGGGTTCCACAGCTTCGCTGTTCGTGGGAAGGATTTACTACAACGGTCACTCATCGTGTGGCTCGTCTTCACCCACAAACTTTGGGCAGCAGCAGTCATAGGCGAGTCACGGGTCCATGTTTACGTGGCAGGGAAACAGACTGTCATCTCACGAGAGGAAGTGATCAAATAATCCTGCACGAGAGGGCATCAGCATCACGACGGAGAGGTGACGCCAGAGGATTAATGAGACGAAGGATCGTCGCTCCACATTGGTTCATGAAGGTGGAGGGGGAAGAGCTACCCCAGTCATGTGAGGTGTACTCTATACTGGGGTAATACAACACCTGTAACCATACTGGGGTAATACAACACCTGTAACCATACTGGGGTAATACAACACCTGTAAATATACTGGGGTAATACAACACCTGTAACCATACTGGGGTAATACAACACCTGTAAATATACTGGGGTAATACAACACCTGTAACCATACTGGGGTAATACAACACCTGTAAATATACTGGGGTAATACAACACCTGTAAATATACTGGGGTAATACAACACCTGTAACCATACTGGGGTAATACAACACCTGTAAATATACTGGGGTAATACAACACCTGTAACCATACTGGGGTAATACAACACCTGTAAATATGAAACAGCTGCTCACAAGACAGATGATTTACGGCAGTGCAAGACTTGCAATATAGAATTTAGTGGAGTGTCCGGGACAGAGTGGAGGATGTGGTTACGCTCAACATATTATGCTAATCAAGGATGAACTGGGTGAAGTCGCCTTTAACGAGGTTATAGAGTAACATATACACAGACCACACAGACCTAAGGATAACTTGAGCTCCAGCCTCTCGACTTAACAGGTGACATGGGTTAATCAATGTTGTTACTGCAACATGGCCAGAGAGATCAGTGGTTGGGAAGGTAGCATGATATACCTCTATGTTATGATGACATTAAATGAATTAATTAAAGCTACCATGGAGTGACAAGTGGTGATCAAGCCTAATTTTGAAGATATTAAGGGTGTTCCTCCGAACATTTTCTTGGCGCTTATTTCATGGAACAGTCAGGTAACGAAACGCAGTACACATGTCAGAGAAGTCTCCTGAAAGGAGTCCACTTCTTAAGCTTGTATATACGTACGTGCCATGTCATTATTCCTCTGTATGTACACGAACACACACACACACACACACACACACACACACACATACATACATACATACATATATACATATATCTTAGCTCATACTAGGTAACCATTGAACAGCTGGTGTGGATTATGGACCGGTTGCCACAACCAGGATGCAAACCTATGCAGGTTTGATCCTAGGCGGCTCGTGCATGCATCACAATAACGCTAACCGTTACATAGAGAAGGCCCAACCCTGCTACTGGGTGTTGCGCAGCGTTGAGACAGCGGGAGTCCTGGGCTGGTATTGTCTGTTACAGGGATGACTTGCGAAACTGAAGAGGAAAAAAAAATTATTTGTTTCCCCATTCCCATATACTGCACAGGTTAGAGTGGTGTTCAGAACGAGAAAGAGAACGAGTATTATAGTAAGAAGTGAAGGAATACAGAGTGAAACGTGTAGGGTGAAAATATTTAGGTGTTGACTAGATCGTCGGTGGAGAAAAAGACAATGGGCGATACGACAGAACGGTGAGATACACCATGTCGGTAAAAACCATTGGGATATAGCTCATCATAGACTATTGCAACGGCCTGACTGAAGAGGAAGCTGTCTGTGCATTGTGGAACGGCGACAAGCAGAGAAGCCAAAGAAAAAAAAAGAAAAGCAGATTTATTTTCTCATTGTCACATGTTGGAGATGATGAAGGCTACTTGCCTGACTTGGAAAAGTTAAGCTGAATTGTAGTGACGATTAAACTGTCATGGAAGATATTATATTCATTATTTTAACATTAAAAGATGAGGAGCTTGAGAGTGTTCCTCTAGTAAGTCTGCTTTTCTCATGCAGATAGCGTTCACAAGGTAGCACAAGATGACCTTCAGCCGTGGTTACGAACAGTGCAAGAACTAAGGAAGATTTAGAGCAGGAGTTTCCATTGATCAATGTGTTGATTTTTAACTTATACTGATATGGTTATCAGATGTTTCTCAGCTTTTCTTAAGCTGAGATTGTAACAAATCAACCTCAGTCACATTAATTAGGGCTGAGAATCGACTGATCACCACAAAACAACAAACAAAAGACAAAGCTAAGCTGACGACTGGTCATGAACGATGGTTGCCAGGAACAGCTGTGTGAACAATAATGATATCGTTGTCTGTTGTGATGAAAATGGAGGAAAGTTCATGTTATTTATTTCTATGTATCACATTATGTCTCATGTATCCCAAAATGTAATGTTATTAGTGCAGTTAGGTATGATATAACGCTTGTCTCTGATAGGACAGTATTCTCTCTGCTGGGAGAGGGAACAAGTTCTGTGGCAGTCGACGCCCTCCCTCGTGTCTTACTAATCTCACTTGTGTATTTTGTCTGTGAATAAGCTTGTGTCACATCTTCACCAGCATCTTTGTTTCACCATTTCTTCAGGTTATTGTTGACAATTTTGTTGTACATGCTTGTATTTTAGATAATTCACTTGAATCTTTGATAAAAAAAAGTTTGTATTATCGCATTTCAACCTAGCCATGGTATTGGAGCATTCACGAGGGGTAGGGGTATTATGGGCCTAACTGACAAAAGCAAAGAAACTTCCACGTACACAATTCTGTTCTTTAAACCATCACAAAAATTGATGGGAAAAAGTCAGGGGATAGACGTGAGCCTTAACCTTATCTGGCAATCTTACAATGACCACGGGTCTTTTGATGCCATGTGTATGATGTTCGTTGTATGGGGTATAAAACCCTGAGCACATTATGACGATGATGCAGTCGAATTCTTACATTACGCCATAAGAAATCAACAAGATTGACAAAGGTTAGAAATTATATCCAGACACATGCGGCATGCTGAAGGTATCAAACCTCCATATATCAATACCTACATTGGGGTATTTTCGACCTATTTAGTGAGAAATTATGTAAACCATCCATGGTAATATCAATACGTCTTTCAGCTTCATAAAACTTTTTGTGATGAAGATTTGCAATGTCTACAGTGTTCAGCTAATGACTTATGATATTACAAATCAATAATAGATGTTTAATCATGTACCTTACTGATCTGACACATCCAGGGTATTATCATACTGATACCTGAGGATGCATTTGGCGCCCTCATATTCTCGCCACATCTGGCATTGATTCAGCTGCGCAGACCCAGCAGGGCAAGCCACCCGGCTGGTGCGCGCCACTCAGTCGGCAACTCCGAGACAAGACGAGGGTCTGTAGACACGTTGAGTTCGGCACTGGTGTTTCACTCCATTTGTGGTCTAGACGAGAGACATCATGCTACGTTCGATCCTACGTCACTCCTCCTTGCTGAAGGCAGCAGCAAGGACAAATTTGCCATCAGCATCGTACTCGGCCATCCCTGAGCCAGTGACAGCACCAGACATTCCGTATACCGGGGTGAGTTGTGGCGCCGTATGTGAACCCTACAAGTGTGATCTGTTGGGTAACGATATTAAGTGGTCAGTTTATTATTCAAATAGTTTCCATGTAGTGTGTATCGCTTATTATATAAAAATATATGCTACTAAAAGATTTTGTAATGTGTTCGTCTATGTGTTGTATTGCATTTTCCGCGGTTTTGGTTGTAGGTTAACATTTGTTACATTTTTTTTTTTGGTAAGAATGACTGTCCTTCAGAAACCTAGGTTCTTATGAGTAGTGATGTTTGCCTACATGTAAAATACTGCAATACATTAGCGAAGTGGCAGTTGTAGACCCGTTGAGGGGCCAAAGCCCGAGCTCTTCATTTTCAGTTCCTGCTTAACAATTCATTTCAATACTTTATACCTTGATAGGGGAAAGGGATCCTAGTGCTGTTCCTTGATAGAGGAAAGGGATCCAAGTGCTGTTACTAGGTACCCCTGTACAAACTACTAGAAGCACCTGGCAAGTGTCACGAGTACATATAAATATAACAATGGGGCTTGCTAAAGCGTAAGGAAGAAAGGACAAAACTTCGACACTCCAATATTGTTTACATATCAGGCCAGTATGGGGAGGATCACCGTGTCACCATCATGGGGTCATGGAGTGGTAGTTCAGCAAGTGTCACCCAAGTGTTGTGTGAAGGTGATGGACAAGGGTGCGGCTGTCGGATCTTTTGTATAATGCACACACGCGTTGCTCGGGAAAGGTGGGGATGCCAGTCTCGTAACCAAAGTCGTACCCTATGATGATACGAGCAGCAATCACGCCCCTTTTCTGTGACCCACTCCAGTAGACATAGGAGAGGTCAGGGAGTTTATGGAGGGTATCCCACCAGTTGGGCGAGGAGTCTAGGGGGGGGGGGTGACCTGGAGCTTTTCTCTGATTGCAGCGAATTTGGGTTCTAACTTGTAAAAGTGTTGAGGAACAATATAGTCAGGAGTGCCATTGTTACAACCAGTCTTGGCAAGGCCATCTGCTGCCTCATTCCCCGAGATGCCATGACTAGGTATCCATAGGAATGTCACAGGACGGTCTCCATCCTGAAGTGTTGATGTCAGCCCTCATATTCGGAGGATGAGGTCCTTATTCTCCCGTGATCCAAATGCATTCCCATCGAGAGCAGACCTGGAGTCGCAGCAGTCAAGCTGGGGTTAGAAACCACCGGTATTTTCCTCAGCAAGAAGAGCAGCAGGAAGGGTCACATGGCTTTTGCTTTCGCCGTTGAAAGACTGAAACCAAGTGAATCATACCCTCTGGAGACCAGATCAAGGGCTTCCTGCATGCTAGGGTAGTCAGGGGCTTGGAGAAGACATCGTCGGCATATCCTGAGTGGACGTTCTTTTGGCCTGTGGAGAGATGTAGTGGAGTGCATGAGTGTTAAAGGAGTTAGGACTTGGGACTCCACGTTGAGGGGTGCCGAGGTTTATTTCTTGAACAGGAGATATAGAGCCTTCAACGCGGACCAGGGCCTGACGTCCGTCCAGAGAGGTAAGAGGCGATCCATCGAAGTAGACCCCGTTAACCCATAACTGCGCCGATTCGACTTAAATGTGGGCAGGCTGAGCCGTATCAAAGGCTTTCTTAATATCATGGAAGACGGAGACGCGGTCAGCCTGATTGCAATAAAGGGAAGCAGTGAAGTGTGCTGTACTGCAATGTGATATGAAACCATTGAGGGAGTTGTCAAAGCTGCCTATGCTGTGAAGAAGACGATCTATTATTCTTTTCATCTTGCAAACCTGGGGTAAGGCTAATGGGTCGATATTTCCCAGGATCTGCTTTAGGGATGGGAATATAGTGGCCTTTATCCTGTTAATCATGTTTTAGATGTCACACATGGTCGAGCTCTAAGCGAGTGTGCCTCTTGAGCACAGATCATTGCTTGCATATTTCGCCTCCGTCAAAAAAAAGAAAAAAAAATCCACAAGGAAGTTCTCGTGATGCAGCCCATTTCTAATAAAGGATACCACTTGATCCCTTCTAGTTTTAGCCCCATTGCTCACTCTTCTGCAATCTCCAAAGTCTTTAAAGCTTTCTTTAACTCATTTTTTTCCGAACATGTAGAATTCCATTCCCTCCAGATCACCAGTACGGCTGCTACAATGCTAGGTCTGTCTGCAAGCCACTGGTCTTCCTCTCGGGGATTTGGGCGAAACTTTGGTCGTGTCCCTCAACATCTCCAAAACGTTTGCTTTCTGCGCTTCCTTCCCTCGGCATAACTGCTTGCCAGTTCTTAGATGCTTGGTGTTTACACTTTGGTCGTTCCACTGCGGTTGTCGTCGATTGAGTTCCCCGCCTTATCAGTCCCACCAAGAGCGGTTCGTCAGGGTTCTTGCTCTCTCTCTCTCTCTCTCTCTCTCTCTCTCTCTCTCTCTCTCTCTCTCTCTCTCTCTCTCTCTCTCTCTGGTATCACTGAATGATCTCCCGTCTACTTCTAACCTCATTAACATGTGATAATGATTCCATTAAATACGCTTCCGGTCACTTTTCCCCCTCCTTTTTGTATTACTCTTTCTGATCATATTTTTCACTCATTTTGGACCCGTGCAGTATGTTAAATTTGATAGCAGAGAAAAATATATTTCTCCCTGTGTAGCTTTTTAGGAATCAGTCTTTTCCTATACGTAGAATTTCGCCCTTAAATATTTTAAGAACCTTTTGTTTTCCTGTGTTCAATGTCACCATACCACAGTTGATCTCCAGTAATGTTGGGCATGATCGTAATCTCCATTGTATCAGGCAAGCCCCATATAACATCACAAAGTCTGCATCCCCAAAACTAGTGTGTTGCACAGAGGCCGCGATTATTTACCATACGTGCAGATGTTCCCCATCAACGGGGATTTTATTCGCCAAAGTATGGTGGCTCATCCTGCACCTGTCTGTTAACAAGTGGAATCTCATTAATTCGCCTGGCATCACCGTCCCTCTCCCTACGCTGTAATGTTGCTTCCCCCCCACTTTGGAGGCTCCAGTCATGGACAGAAGTCCGTGGCACTCATCCCATGCTCCTACATCAGTGTGGCACTTATGCTCCCACGATAGTGTGCCACCCGTCCCATTCCCCCACGTCAGCTTGACACCCATCTCATTCTCCCACATCAGCTTGACATCCATCCTATTCTCCCAAGTCAGCTTGACACCCATCCCATTCTCCCACGTCAGCTTGACACCCATCCCATTCTCCCACGTCAGCTTGACACCCATCCCATTCTCCCACGTCAGCTTGACACCCATCCCATTCTCCCACGTCAGCTTGACACCCATCCCATTCTCCCTCGTCAGCTTGACACCCATCCCATTCTCCCACGTCAGCTTGACACCCATCTCATTCTCCCACGTCAGCTTGACATCCATCCTATTCTCCCACGTCAGCTTGACACCCATCCCATTCTCCCACGTCAGCTTGACATCCATCCCATTCTCCCACGTCAGCTTGACACCCATCCCATTCTCCCACGTCAGCTTGACACCCATCCCATTCTCCCACGTCAGCTTGACACCCATCCCATTCTCCCTCGTCAGCTTGACATCCATCCCTCAGCTTGACATCCATCCCATTCTCCCACGTCAGCTTGACATCCATCCCATTCTCCCACGTCAGCTTGACATCCATCCCATTCTCCCACGTCAGCTTGACACCCATCCCATTCTCCCACGTCAGCTTGACACCCATCCCATTCTCCCTCGTCAGCTTGACATTCATCCCTCAGCTTGACATCCATCCCATTCTCCCACGTCAGCTTGACATCCATCCCATTCTCCCACGTCAGCTTGACATCCATCCCATTCTCCCACGTCAGCTTGACACCCATCCCATTCTCCCACGTCAGCTTGACACCCATCCCATTCTCCCACGTCAGCTTGACATCCATCCCATTCTCCCACGTCAGCTTGACATCCATCCCATTCTCCCACGTCAGCTTGACATCCATCCCATTCTCCCACGTCAGCTTGACATCCATCCCATTCTCCCACGTCAGCTTGACATCCATCCCATTCTCCCACGTCAGCTTGACATCCATCCCATTCTCCCACGTCAGCTTGACACCCATCCCATTCTCCCACGTCAGCTTGACACCCATCCCATTCTCCCACGTCAGCTTGACATCCATCCCATTCTCCCACGTCAGCTTGACATCCATCCCATTCTCCCACGTCAGCTTGACATCCATCCCATTCTCCCACGTCAGCTTGACACCCATCCCATTCTCCCACGTCAGCTTGACATCCATCCCATTCTCCCACGTCAGCTTGACACCCATCCCATTCTCCCACGTCAGCTTGACACCCATCCCATTCTCCCACGTCAGCTTGACATCCATCCCATTCTCCCACGTCAGCTTGACATCCATCCCATTCTCCCACGTCAGCTTGACATCCATCCCATTCTCCCACGTCAGCTTGACATCCATCCCATTCTCCCACGTCAGCTTGACACCCATCCCATTCTCCCACGTCAGCTTGACACCCATAACACTGCCTCTCTCCAGACCACAAAGTCAAGTGGTTTATCGAGGGTATCGACACATTCTTTATCACGTATGGTGAAATTTCATCATGAGCATTATATGGGTCAAGTCCTTTTAGCATTACGTTGATATCTTTTCTTGATATCTCGATGATATCCAAAACCTTCTCCCTATCCCATCTCTGACGTTGGGGCTATAGTGTCTTCCCCCTGTGGAAACACTTGAACTTATTATTCAGTTCCTCCTTACATCATCCTCTTCAATATTTTGTTATTCAGTTCTCATATTCTTATGTCATCCTCTACTATTTATAATTCCCTATGAATCCCTTAGCGTGATCAGCTGCTCCTTAACTAATAACTGATTCCTGATGTATTTATGGAATAGTTTTAGATTTCCAACTACCATGTCCACAGTAGACTTTTCAAAGTAGAGTTTTCATAGTATACTTTTCAAAGTTTCTATTTCATTATCTTACTATACTCGTTATATGCTGTCTTATACCTATCAAATGCTAGCTGGCTAGAGTTCCGTCAACCTCGTCACTCGCTGCACATCTTGAAGCGCCTTTGTTTTATGGCGTCTTGTATTGAACTATTCCTTCCTTTCTTTACCATCCCCTCGGTATTTGAGGCGTGAGGTTCCCATGCCTCTACTCCCTCACTATGAATTTCACAGAACTTCCCAACTCACTGCCCTGGTTCTTGGCTACTTGATTTCATTTTCTGATCTACGTTACTGCAGGCATTTTTGAGGGTTACGTCTCCACGATTATAACTTTGCCTCGTCTCACCTGTTCTCTGTATCCACTTTTATCACGTATTTAAACTTTAGTATTAAATGACCTCTTATTCCAACTGGCTTATGGAATACACTCCCAATATCCATGTTAATATGAGTGAAAGTAAAGGCTAGTCATAATGGTGTATCGGCCCCTATCATCCGAATGTGCTATATAACGAGCTGGTACAGATTTGCCAGTAAACACTATCAAAACTTGTCTCCATGACTCCCTATCACAATGAGAATCCGAATTCCCTCTGTTTGTTTATAATTGAAATTCCTCCTTGTCAATACTTTGCCATATTTAGAAACTGAGTGTTTCACTGCTTTATTTACCATCCTGAGAGTTCCCTCGTTGTTGTGTATTAATGTCGGTTCGGTGCAATTTTTGGAGGATTAGATACAGATAACACTATTATGATCTTCCCCTCAGTTTCTGTTCTGATTATGTATTGTCTGGATGGGCCATTTTCTGTTACTGAAACTTGGGAGGTTCTCATTTATTAAGGGTGCTTATCCTCCCTAATATATCCCTCAGGACAGAACAGGTGACTGCTTATCTCTCTTGTAAGCTTAGTTTCCACGACTTCCAAGTATATCAAATGCACTTTCTCTTAAACGATCATTACGTTCCAGTTCTTTTCCGCCATTAACCCATCAACATTTGAGTACATTACTTTCAGTCTAACATCTAGCACTCCTGCCTTCTCTGCACTTGTATCGGGGACGTTCATCCACTTGCCATGTGTAACGTCTGCATTTTTTTTTTTTTTTGTCTGACCGTACTCTGCTTTTCTCCCTCTTCCTCAGATCTGTCACCTTGGATGAATGTCCCACTAAATTCCACCACGCCTTTGATTCTTAGCTTTTCTTAATACCTCTTGGTTGGATGACTCCGTAGAACGTATCTGTAACTGGTCGCCTCCTAACGTCTTGGTTATAAACAATTCTTCTCCCTACCCTTATCACGCAAGTCGATCCTGGCAGTCCCATAGCCTCCAGTGTATGTTGATAGGCATTTCCCTCCTCCTTTTTCCTTTTCTTTTTTATCTGGCGTATGATCTTCCAGTGCAAATTCAGTCTGTGATTTACTTCTGTCACCCTCCTCCAACAATCTGTATAATTTGGGTGTCACCCACTCTTCAGCTAGATGCTTCAGTGTGGTAGTGTCAACCCGTGTGTCTCCGTCTCTCTTTAATCTCTCTTTTGGCTCGTAAGTACTAGTCCTGCATTCCTTGTGCTCTTCATTGTCTTCAGTCTTTTTCGTCCTACCTGAACAGCTTTGGATATCATTATTGTGTTTGGTCTATGTGAAAGTCTCCTGGTAATGCTTCATACTGATTGTGCTACTCATGTTCACTTCAGTGTTATGCACTCACTGTCTGAAAGAATTCATTATTTTTAAGATTAGAGATAAAGAAGAAATAAGATCATAATCACTCAAGTGGGCAACACTCCCTCATGCGATTTGAACCTGGGAATCTTCTGCTTCAAATCCCCATTTAAACGCACAAGGTTTGGCTCTTAGTAAACATTGATGTAACGCATATACGTACTTTTTAGGAACCCTTTATACTCTACTTCCTCACTTGTACATGAGCTGTATATCCCCAGAAATCGTGAAAAAACTCTCGCACAAGTGGAAGTCTGGGATGGTTTCTCTTAAGTGGTCGTGAGAACATTTGACTACCATGTGTGTGTGTGTGTGTGTGTCCAGGACTGATAAGCGAAGGAAGACTAGTGCAGGTGCACTGTGGGTGAAGGACGTACCATTGAACTGTATAGTATTTAGTTGATTTATTCAAGAATGGATTATATTTTTTAGTATTAATCTAACCTCCATTTAGTTCCCGTAAAGGAAAATAGCATTTGCGTGGTTGGATAAACTTGTATTCCATCTTGCTTTAAACAAAGCCAAGGAAATACATACTTGTGTGTTTTAGTAAATATTTATAAATGTTTGCCATGGGTTAAAGACTATAGTGATCAGTGAATCAGTTTTGTCCGTTTCAGCAACAACATAAAACATTAACGTACATACAGAATAGACATTTTTTTTTCCAGGCAAAAGCATATTCATTTATTCCGGAAAAATTCCCTCAATTATTACCATCAGCTTTTTTGTAATTTTATATTCATTAAAGAATTATCATTGAAGTATGACATTTCTTTACAATGGCTGGTTAATATTTACCTCCAAGAGAATTTATCCAGTATTACAAAAAATGGCAGACTGAGTGTTAGGATTAATGAGATATTTGAACTTACAGATTTGTGTTCTATGCGAATTTAACCCACTTTGGAGGGGTCTTGTGGCCTGCATCCTGAAAATCTTTTGGGATTTGAAGCCCTAAAAAGCCATTGCATTTTTTAGAGTGAAATAATCAGTATTTTGGGACATATTAGAAGCCATTGCTAGCTTTCAATACGTTAGATGCCTTGGAAGTTGTTGAAACCACTAACAACAACATGACTGCCTTTTGAATCTGACCAGAAGAAATACATAGTGTGCAGATCAGCAGCTGTAGTAAACTTTATGTGAGGTCAGCTGTGAGCGCGTGAGATGAATGCCAATTCTCGTGAGAGTCTGAAATTTCTTCAAGCAGATGCCGACAGCATATTACCAATTCAAAATCCAGGTAATTCAAGATGCGGGAAAGTCGCACAGAACTGATGCTCGAGTTGTACAATGAGCAACAGCCACAGTGAATGGCAACTTCAGAATATTGTGTATACAGCATGAAAATAATTTCTTACGTCATGTTTTGAGCTTTTTGTCATCTTGACAAGATCAGAAGTGGCCCTTCCCTTTCATCTTGAGGGCGTCTTGTCAACCTACTTCAGTTACAATGAAGCTTGGCTACCTCAAGGTCATGTAACCGGTTACCAGGCGGGAATGCGGCGAGCGGGTTGGTCGTGAGGTGGCATTGCCAGCTTATAAGATGACCATATGATTGCTTGTATATAATGCATACACAATGAAAGGATTTAACGGTAATTAAACCATAAATAATGAGAAAGGATACAAAGGAATTCAAACAGCAGCAGAAGACTAGGTCCTTTCGATGCTGTTTGTGATGGTGGAAGAACTCAAGGAATAGTATAATAAAAGTTAGAAGGCATACAGATAGTTCAGAGAATAACCTGCAGATTGGCATATTGACTATGGAGGCGCAAATAACTAAAGTCGTGGACTTGAAACGAGGTATTTATCAAGTTTATTCTTAAAAGTATCTATACCACTATCAACCACACTCAACCTGGCAGATCGTTCCATAGGTTAACAATCTTGTTGAGGAAAAAGTACTTTGCCTCGTTCTGTGTAAATCGTTTGCGCACATGTTTGTATCCATTACTACGAGTAAAATCAAACGAATCAAGTCTTTAGGTAACGAGATAGATCGTTTATTTTGAGTACCTGTAATAGATCACCTCGTGAAAAAAAGGCCACATTCGTTCACACTCAGTCTCTAGCTGTCATGTGTAATGCACCGAAACCACAGCTCCCTGTGCTCATCCAGGCCCTACAGACCTTACCATGGTTTACCCCAGACGCTTCACATGCCTTGGTTCAATCCATTGACAGCACGTCGACCCTGGTATACCACATCGTTCCAATTCACTCTATTCCTTGTACACCTTTCACTCTCCTGTACAGGCCCCGATCCCTCAAAATCTCTCACTCCATCCTTCCTCCTCTAATTTGGTCTCCCGATTCTCCTTCCCTCCACCTCTTGACACGTATATCCTCTTTGTCGATCTTTTCTCACTCATTCTATCCATGTGTCCAAACCATTTCATCACAGCCTCTTCTCTCTCAACCACACTCTTTTTATTACCACACATCTCTCTTACCCTTTCATTACTTACTCGATCAAGCCACCTCACACCACATATTGTCCTCAAACATCTCATTTCCAACACACCCACCCTCCTCCCCACAGCCCTATCTATAGCCCATGCCTCGCAACTATTTAATGATGTTGGAACCACTGTTCCTTCAAACATACCCATTTTTGCTCTCCGAGGTAACGTTCTCGCCTTCCACACATTCTTCAACGCTCCCAGAACCTTCGCCCCCTCCCCCACCCTGTGACCCGCTTCCATGGTTCCATCGGCCGCTAAATCCGCTCTCATCTAAAACACTTCACTTCCTCCAGTTTTTCTCCATTCAAACTTACCTCCCAATTAACTTGTCCCTCAACCCTTCTGAACCGAAAAACGTTGCTCCCATTCACATTTACTCTCAACTTTCACACACTTTACCAAACTGTCACCAACTTCTGCATTTTCTCACCCGAATCAGCCACCAGCGCTGTATATATATATATATATATATATATATATATATATAATATATATATATATATATATATATATATATATATATATATATATATATTATTTGCCGCTGTCTCCTGCGTTAGCAGGGTAGCGCAAGGAAATCGGCGAAAGAATGGCCTAACTCGCCTACATACACATGTATACACATACATGTCCACACACATGCACACACACACACACATACATACATACCTATACATTTCAACGTATACATATATATTCGGACACATATACATATATACACATACATTATTCATACTTGCTGCCTTTATTCATTCTCGTTGCTACCCCACCACACATGAAATGACAACCCCCTCCCCCCGCATGCGGGCGAGGTAGCCCTAGGAAAAGACAACAAAGGCCACATTCGTTCACACTCGGTCTCTAGCTGTCATGTATAATGCACCGAAACCACAGCTCCCTTCCTCATCCAGGCTCCACAAAACTTTCCTTGGTTTACCCCAGACGCTTCACATGTCCTGGTTCAGTCCATTGATGGCACGTCGACCCCGATATACCACATCATTCCAATTCCCTCTATTCCTTGCACGCCTTTCACCTTCCTGCATGTTCAGGCCCCGATTGCTCAAAATATTTTTCACTCCACCCTTCCACCTCATCACCCACATCTCTTTCCCCCCCACCTATGACATATATCCTCTTTGTCAGTCTTTCCTCACTCATTCTCTCATTGCGACCAAACCATTTCAATACAACCTCTTCTGCTCTCTCAACCACACTCTTTTTATTACCACACATCTCTCTTACCCGCTCACTACTTACTTGATCAAACCACGTCACGTCGCACCACATATGTGCGCGAGGTTGCGCTAGGAAAAGACAACAAAGGCCACATTTGTTCACACTCAGTCTCTAGCTGTCATGCAATAATACACCGAATCCACGGCTCCCTTTCCACATCCAGGCCCACAGAACTTTCCATGGTTTATCCCAGACACTTCACATGCCCTGGTTTAATCCATTGACAGCACGTCGACCCTGGTATACCACATTGTTCCAATTCACTCTATACCTTGCACGCCTTTCACCCTCCTGCATGTTCAGGCCCCGATCACTCAAAATCTTTTTCACTCCATCTTTCCACCTCCAATTTGGTCTCCAACTTCTCGTTCCCTCCACCTCTGACACATATATGCTCTTGGTCAATCTTTCCTTGCTCATTCTCTACATTTGACCAAACCCTTTCAAAACACCCTCTTCTGCTCTCTCAACCACACTCTTTTTATTTCCACGCATCTCTCTTACCCTGTTATGACTTACTCGATCAAACCACCTCACACCACATATTGTCCTCAAACGTATTTCCAGCATATCCACCCTCCTCCGCACAACTCTATCCATAGCCCACACCTCGCAACCATATAACATTGTTGGAACCACTGTTCCTTCAAACATACCCATTGTTGCTTTCGGAGAAAATGTTCTCGACTTCCACACATTCTTCAACGCTCCCAGGACTTTCGCCCCCTCCCCCATCCTATGATTCACCTCCGCTTCCATGGTTCCATCCGCTGCCAAATCCACTCCCAGATATCTAAAACACTTCACTTCCTCCAGCCTTTCTCCATTCAAACTTGCCTCCCAATTGACTTGTCCCTCAACCCTACTGTACCTAATAACCTTGCTCTTTTTCACATTTACTCTCAGCTTTCTTTTTTCACACACTTTACCAAACTCAGTCACCAGCTTCTGCAGTTTCTCACACGAATCAGCCACCAGCGCTGTATTATCAGCGAACAACAACTGACTCACTTCCTAAGCTCTCTTATCCACAACAGACTTCATACTTGCCCCTCTTTCCAAAACTCTTGCATTCACCTCCCTAACAACCCCATCCATAAACAAATGAAACAACCATGGCGACATCACACACCCCTGCCGCAAACCTACATTCACTGAGAACCAATCACTTTCCTCTCTCCCTACACGTACACATGCCTCATCCTCGATAAAAACTTTTCACTGCTTCTAACAACTTGCCTCCCACTCCATATATTCCTAATACGTTCCACAGAGCATCTCTCTCAACTCTATCATATGCCTTCTCCAGATCCATGAATGCTACATACAGATCCATTTGCTTTTGTAAGTATTTCTCACATACATTCTTCAAAGCAAACACCTGATCCTTACATCCTCTACCACTTCTGAAACCACACTGCTCTTCCCCAACTGATGCTCTGTACATGCCTTCACCCTCTCAATCAATACCCTCCCATATAATTTCCCAGGAATACTCAACAAACTTATACCTCTGTAATTTGAGCACTCACTTTTGTCTCCTTTGCCTTTGTACAGTGGCACTATGCAAGCATTCCGCCAATCCTCAGGCACCTAACCATGAGACATACATACATTTGATAACCTTACCAACCAGTCAACAATACAGTCGCCCCCTTTTTTTAGTAAATTCCACTACAATACCATCCAAACACGCTGCCTTGCCGGCTTTCATCTTCCGCAAAGCTTTTACTACCTATTCTCTGTTTACCAAATCATTTTCCCTAACCCTCTCACTTTGCACACCACCTCGACCAAAACACCCTATATCTGCCTCTCTATCATCAAACACATTCAACAAACCATCAAAATACTCACTCCATCTCCTTCTCACATCACCATTACTTATCACCTCCCCATTAGCCCCCTTCACTGAAGTTCCCATTTGTTCCCCTGTCTTACATACTTTATTTACCTCCCTCCAAATATTTTTATATTCTACCTAAAATTTAATGATACTCTCTCACTCCAACTCTCATTTGCCCTCTTTTTCACCTCTTGCACCTGTCTCTTGACCTCCTGCCTCTTTCTTTTATACATCTCCCAGTCATTTGCATTATTTCCCGGCAAAAATCGTCCAAATGCCTCTCTCTTCTCTTTCGCTAATAATCTTACTTCTTCATCCCACCACTCACTCCGTTTTCTAGTCTGCCCCCCCTCCTACGCTTCTCATGCCACAAGCATCTTGCGCAAGCCATCACCGATTCCTTAAATACCTCCCATTCCTCCCCCACTCCCCTTACGTCCTTAGTTCTCACTTTTTATATATATATATATATTTATATATATATATATATATATATATATATATATATATATATATATATATATATATATATATATATATATATATATCTTTTCTTTCAAACTATTCGCCATTTCCCGCATTAGCGAGGTAGCGTTAAGAACACAGGACTGGGCCTTTGAGGGAATACCCTCACCTGGCCCAATTCTCTGTTCCTTCTTTTGGAAAATTAAAAAAAAACGAGAGGGGAGGTTTTCCAGCCCCCCGCTCCCAAATATATATATATATATATATATATATATATATATATATATATATATATATATTTTTTTTTTTATACTTTGTCGCTGTCTCCCGCGTTTGCGAGGTAGCGCGAGGAAACAGACGAAAGAAATGGCCCAACCCCCATACACACGTACATACACACGTCCACACACGCAAATATACATACCTACACAGCTTTCCATGGTTTACCCCAGACGCTTCACATGCCTTGATTCAATCCACTGACAGCACGTCAACCCCTGTATACCACATCGCTCCAATTCACTCTATTCCTTGCCCTCCTTTCACCCTCCTGCATGTTCAGGCCCCGATCACACAAAATCTTTTTCACTCCATCTTTCCACCTCCAATTTGGTCTCCCTCTTCTCCTCGTTCCCTCCACCTCCGACACATATATCCTCTTGGTCAATCTTTCCTCACTCATTCTCTCCATGTGCCCAAACCATTTCAAAACACCCTCTTCTGCTCTCTCAACCACGCTCTTTTTATTTCCACACATCTCTCTTACCCTTACGTTACTTACTCGATCAAACCACCTCACACCACACATTGTCCTCAAACATCTCATTTCCAGCACATCCATCCTCCTGCGCACAACTCTATCGATAGCCCACGCCTCGCAACCATACAACATTGTTGGAACCACTATTCCTTCAAACATACCCATTTTTGCTTTCCGAGATAATGTTCTCGACTTCCACACATTTTTCAAGGCTCCCAAAATTTTCGCCCCCTCCCCCACCCTATGATCCACTTCCGCTTCCATGGTTCCATCCGCTGACAGATCCACTCCCAGATATCTAAAACACTTCACTTCCTCCAGTTTTTCTCCATTCAAACTCACCTCCCAATTGACTTGACCCTCAACCCTACTGTACCTAATAACCTTGCTCTTATTCACATTTACTCTTAACTTTCTTCTTCCACACACTTTACCAAACTCAGTCACCAGCTTCTGCAGTTTCTCACATGAATCAGCCACCAGCGCTGTATCATCAGCGAACAACAACTGACTCACTTCCCAAGCTCTCTCATCCCCAACAGACTTCATACTTGCCCCTCTTTCCAGGACTCTTGCATTTACCTCCCTAACAACCCCATCCATAAACAAATTAAACAACCATGGAGACATCACACACCCCTGCCGCAAACCTACATTCACTGAGAACCAATCACTTTCCTCTCTTCCTACACGTACACATGCCTTACATCCTCGATAAAAACTTTTCACTGCTTCTAACAACTTGCCTCCCACACCATATATTCTTAATACCTTCCACAGAGCATCTCTATCAACTCTATCATATGCCTTCTCCAGATCCATAAATGCTACATACAAATCCATTTGCTTTTCTAAGTATTTCTCACATACATTCTTCAATGCAAACACCTGATCCACACATCCTCTACCACTTCTGAAACCGCACTGCTCTTCCCCAATCTGATGCTCTGTACATGCGACAAAGTATAAAAAAAAAAAAAAAAAAAAAAAAAAAAAAAAAATATATATATATATATATATATATATATATATATATATATATATATATTATTTATTTTGCTTTGTCGCTGTCTCCTGTGCCTGCAAGGTAACGCAAGGAAACAGACGAAAGAAATGGCCCAACCCATCCCCACACACATGCACACACACACACACGTTCACACACGCAAACATACACACCCACACATCGCAACGTCCACACAGACACACACATGCACACAGTTCGCACTGTCTGCCCCTACTCGCCCCCATCGCCACCCCGCCACACACGGAATAACATCCCCCTCCCCCCTCATGTGCGCAAGGCAGCGCCAGGAAAAGACAACAAAGGCCCCATTCACTCACACTCAGTGTCTAGCTGTCATGCAATAATGCCCGAAACCACAGCTCCCTTTCCACATCCAGGTCCCACAGAACTTTCCATGGTTTACTCCACATGCTTCACATGCCCTGATTCAATCCATTGACAGCACATCGACCCCGGTATACCACATCGATCCAATTCACTCTACTCCTTGCCCGCCTTTCACCCTCCTGCATGTTCAGGCCCCGATCACTCAGAATCTTTTTCACTCCATCTTTCCACCTCCACTTTGGTCTCCCACTTTTCCTCGTTCCCTCCACCTCTGACACATATATGCTCTTGGTCAATCTTTCCTTGCTCATTCTCTACATTTGACCAAACCATTTAAAACACCCTCTTCTGCTCATTCAACCACACTCTTTTTATCTCCACGCATCTCTCTTACCCTGTTATGACTTACTCGATCAAACCACCTCACACCACATATTGTCCTCAAACATATTTCCAGCACATCCACCCTCCTCCGCACAACTCTATCCATAGCCCACGCCTCTCAACCATATAAAATTGTTGGAACCACTGTTCCTTCAAACATACCCATTTTTGCTTTCGGAGATAATGTTCTCGACTTCTACACATTCTTCAAGGCTCCCAGGACTTTCGCCCCCTCCCCCATCCTATGATTCACCTCCGCTTCCATGGTTCCATCCGCTGCCAAATCCACTCCCAGATATCTAAAACACTTCACTTCCTCCAGCCTTTCTCCATTCAAACTTGCCTCCCAATTGACTTGTCCCTCAACCCTACTGTACCTAATAACCTTGCTCTTTTTCACATTTACTCTCTGCTTTCTTCTTTCACACACTTTACCAAACTCAGTCACCAGCTTCTGCAGTTTCTCACACGAATCAGCCAGCAGCGCTGTATCATCAGCGAACAACTGACTCACTTCCTAAGCTCTCTTATCCACAAGACTGCATACTTGCCCCTCTTTCCAAAACTCTTGCATTCACCTCCCTAACAACCCCATCCATAAACAAATGAAACAACCATGGCGACATCACACATCCCTGCCGCAAACCTACAATCACTGAGAACCAATCACTTTCCTCTCATCCTACACGTACACATGCCATACATCCTCGATAAAAACTTTTCACTGCTTCTAACAACTTTCCTCCCACACCATATATTCTTAATACCTTCCACAGAGCATCTCTCTCAACTCTATCATATGCCTTCTCCAGATCCATTAATGCTACATACAAATCCATTTGCTTTTCTAAGTATTTCTCACATACATTCTTCAAAGCAAACACCTGATCCACACATCCTCTACCACTTCTGAAACCACACTGCTCTTCTCCAATCTGATGCTCTGTACATGCCTTCACGCTCTCAATCAATACCCTCCCATATAATTTACTAGGAATACTCAACAAACTTATACCTCTATAATTTGAGTACTCACTCTCATCCCCTTTGCCTTTGTACAATGGCACTATGCACGCATTCCGCCAATCCTCAGGCACCTCACCATGAGTCATACATACATTAAATAACCTTACCAACCAGTCAATAATACAGTCACCCCCTTTTTTAATAAATTCCACTGCAATACCATCCAAACCCGCTGCCTTGCCGGCTTTCATCTTCCGAAAAGCTTTTACTACCTCTTCTCTGTTTACCAAATCATTTTCCCTAACCCTCTCACTTTGCACACCACCTCGACCAAAACACCCTATATCTGCCACTCTATCACCAAACACATTCAACAAACCTTCAAAATACTCACTCCATCTCCTTCTTACATCACCACTACTTGTTATCACCTCCCCATTTGCGCCCTTCACTGAAGTTCCCATTTGCTCCCTTGTCTTACGCACTTTATTTACCTCCTTCCAGAACATCTTTTTATTCTCCCTAAAATTTAATGATACTCTCTCACCCCAACTCTCATTTGCCCTCTTTTTCACCTCTTGCACCTTTCTCTTGACCTCCTGTCTCTTTCTTTTATACATCTCCCACTCAATTGCATTTTTTTCCTGCAAAAATCGTCCAAATGCCTCTCTCTTCTCTTTCACTAATAATCTTACTTCTTCATCCCACCACTCACTACCCTTTCTAATCAACCCACCTCCCACTCTTCTCATGCCACAAGCATCTTTTGCGCAATCCATCACTGGGAGGGTATTGATTGAGAGGGTAAAGGCATGTACAGAGCATCAGATTGGGGAAGAGCAGTGTGGTTTCAGAAGTGGTAGAGGATGTGTGGATCAGGAGTTTGCTTTGAAGAATGTATGTGAGAAATACTTAGAAAAGCAAATGGATTTGTATGTAGCATTTATGGATCTGGAGAAGGCATATGATAGAGTTGATAGAGATGCTCTGTGGAAGGTATTAAGAATATATGGTGTGGGAGGCAAGTTGTTAGAAGCAGTGAAAAGTTTTTATCGAGGATGAGGCATGTGTACGTGTAGGGAGAGAGGAAAGTGATTGGTTCTCAGTGAATGTAGGTTTGCGGCAGAGGTGTGTGATGTCTCCATGGTTGTTTAATATGTTTATGGATGGGGTTGTTAGGGAGGTAAATGCAAGAGTTTTGGAAAGAGGGGCAAGTATGAAGTCTGTTGGGGATGAGAGAGCTTGGGAAGCGAGTCAGTTGTTGTTTACCAAGATTTTCTAGCAATGGCAGATGAGTAACAACAAAAATTTTACTAGAAAAATCACATCCTCAGCACGTAAGTTACATTACAGTTTGAGCCTCGACTGTTAATTAACGGATATAAAATGAACTACTATGTATAAGCTCGCTCCTTTCTGCAAAATGTAGTTTGGGTTATCTCAAACCAACCAGTGAAAATGTTCATATTACCATTATATGTGCCAAATCATGTCTTTGTAAAAACGTTTAAAAAGTGATAGGAGGAAAATCAGTTAGACAATTACCAATTCATAATGGAAGAGTTTGAAGAGGTCAAAATGTCATATCCATCTCCCACTAGGCCCTCATGATTGGCTAGCTGCTGCTGTTGGTATGGCATATAATCGTACTAGGCATCATTGAGCGAGTAGACTTTGAGCTGGAGAAGAGTATAGTCTCTTCATCATGGCATCTATTTCGGGTTCAAAATCAAGCAGGAAGAAGTAGCCTTTTTGGTTGGAATACATTAGGAAGTGGCTGTGCATTGTGTGATTGAGAAAGGATAAATTTACTGTAAGATATCAAGTTTGTGCTTCAGATTTTAGCGTTGCGCTCGGAGCAAATGACAGTCAGACCCGTCAGAGCAGGGAAAAACATACCAGCATGGCTGAAAGTTCAGGGAGCAATAGACATTGGACAGTTCTTCCATCAACGGACTAATTACTCATTCTGAAGCTATATTGATTGGAACTAGGAAAAAGGCTGATTTGTCTTCCAGTGCAGACTGTGTAGGAAGTGTTTCTGTGGACAAAACTGGTAAGATCCTTACAAGACTTAATGGTTACAACAAGCTGTACTGTATGTTCATCCTTAAAACCGTGTCTCTGTTCAACAAACTCAATCTTGAGCTGCAAGAAGAAGCACCAAAGATCCATGTTTTACATGTGAAGTTACAGGTCTTCTTGTAAGGGATACTGCTTTGCTTTGTGAACCCCTCAATGATTGCAATTTCTCCATCACGAGAACAGTACAGTTTTAGGGAAAATGCATTCAATGACCAGATGAGGATCTCATCTAGGGGAATGATGTTAAGAACTTTCTCAACAGAAGCATTCTTATCAAAACAGAAGGAAGAATTCTTCACATCAATCAGGAAATACTTTGTGTATGTGATTATATGTTCAAGAAGTTCCCCCTGAAGAATGATTAGATTTAGATTGCATGTGTTGCTGACCAAAAGAAGGGAATGGATACAAATTTTGCATCAATGCTATACTTTGTGTAGAAATTTCACTTCATGGAAGAGCAGATAGATGAGCTTGAACTTGATTTTGCTCACTACCAGGTAGATCATCTTGAAGGTGTATATCTTCAGCAAAGAGCTGAGTTGTGGGTGGCCATTTCATTAGTCATAAGGAAAAGTATGTACATCTTTCCAGAATCATGTTTGCTATCCTGTCAGTTGCTCACAGCAATGCTGAAGATGAGAGAATTTTCAGTCTGGTAAAAAATTCCACAGAATTTTGCTTAAGTGAATGGCTATTTGAAAAAAAAAAAATGCCATTTAGTAAAGTTTAGTGAAAGGCTTCTGGAGAATTGCAAACAGGCAACCACTGCTGATAAAAAGTTCTCTAGCCATGACTGAATGTTTGTGGACAAAGAAACATTAGAACCTTTGTTGACTTAGTTCGAAGACAAAAAATGAAATCCTAAATAGTTTTCTTGCTGACTACTACTACTTAATGCTCCTGCCTAATGTTCCAACCCACTGCTTCTACCTAATGCTCCTGCCTAAATATTTCCACCTACTACTCCTATCTATTGTGCCACTTTGCCAAAAAGCAGGGCTAGCACATAGTGCTCGCCATAGGAAAAGTTATAGTTATGAAGAATGAGCTGTGTGAGTTAAGTGTTATGTGTGACAAGGTGAGATTGTATTTTATGAACAGAATGCCAGTAGTCCACATTTGGGTGAGACAGAAACATTATATGGTTTCTTGAATGCTCTTACCTCTTGTGCATTGACGATTCCTCTAGTCTGCAGTGCCAGATGTCAAGAACTCCCTGTGTGACCAGATATTTTTTGGTACTGTATTTGATAAGGCTTTTGTATATTTTGAACTAATGTCCCCGAGCTTATTTATCACCTTCACATCATATTTACCTTTAGCAATTGCTCATATCCCACCATATCTATATATGTATATAGAAGGTGACTAAAGGGGGTCGGAAAAGGGGGCTGGAAACCCCTCTCCTTGTATTTGAATTTCTAAAAGCAAAAACGGAAGGAGTCATGCAGGGAGTGCTCATTCCCCTTGAAGGCTAAGATTGGGGTGTCTGAATGTGTGTGGATGCAACCAAGATGAGAAGAAAGGAGAGATGGGTAGTATGTTGGCTCTGAGTAAAATGAAGCTCAAGGGTAAAGGGGCAGTGGTTTGGGAATATCTTGGGAGTAAAGTGAGGGGTTGGTGAAAGGACGAGCAAAAGAAGGAGTAGCACTTCTGCTGAAGCAGGAGTTGTGGGAGTATGTGATAGAGTGTAAGAAAGTATGGATGGAGAGAGATGGGTGATTATTGGTGCCTGTGCACCTGGTCATGAGAAGAAAGATCATGAGAGGCAGTTGTTTTGGGAGCAGCGTTGTGTGTTAGCAGCTTTGATGATGTGCGAGAGCGGGTTGTAGTGATGGGTGATTTGAATGGAAAGGTGAGTAATGTGGCGGTTGAGGGTATAATTGGTGTGCAGTGTTGCAAATGGAAGTGAAGAGCTTGCAGATTTGTGTGCTGAAAAATGACTGGTGATTGGGAATACTTGGTTTGAAAAGAGAGATATACATAAGTATACATATTTGAGTAGGAGAAAAACTGGAGGAAGTGATGTGTTTTAGGTGTCTGGGAGTGGACTTAGCAGCAAGTGGAACCATGGAATAGGAAGCGAGTCACAGGGTGGGGGGAGGGGCAAAGGTTTTGGGAACATTGACGAATGTGTGGACATCAAGAACGTTATCTCATAGAGCAAAAAGTGTATGTTGAAGGAATAGTGGTTCCAACAATGTTACATGGTTGCGAGGTGTGGACTATAGATGGGGTTGTGTTGAGGAGGGTGGATGTGTTGGAAATGATATGGTTGATGATGGTATTTGGTGTGAGGTGGTTTGTGTAAGTAATGAAAGGGTAAGAGAGATGTGTGGTAATAAAAAGAGAGTGGTTGAAAGAGCAGAAGAGGGTGTGTTGAAATGGTTTGGTTGAAAGAGCCGAAGAGGGTGTGTTGAAATGGTTTGGACACATGGAGAGAATGAGTGAGGAAAGATTGACAAAGAGGATATATGTGTCAGAGGTGGAGGGAACAAGTAGAAGTGGGAGACCAAATTGGAGGTGGAAGGATGGAGTGAAAAAGAGTTTAAGGGATTGGGGGCCTGAGCATACAGCAGGGTGAAAGGCACACAAGGAATAGAGTGAATCGGAACAGTGTGGTATACGTGGATTGACATGCTGCCAGTGAATGGAACCAGGACACTTGAAGCGTCTGGTTTACACCAGATGCTTCACATGTCCTGGTTCAGTCCATTGAAAGTTTTGTGGGGTCTGGATATGGAAAGGGAGCAGTGTTTTCAGTGCATTATACATGACAGCTAGAAACTGATTGTGAATGAATGTGGCCTTTTTTTTCTTTTCCTGGTGCTACCTCACTCGGGGGTGCTATTTCCTGTGTGGCGGGGTGGCATTGGGAATGGATGAAGGCAGCACACAGGAAACGGCATCGTTACCCCCCACTTCAGTGAGGTAGCTTCAGGAAAACAGACAAAAAAGGCCACATTTGTTCACACTCAATCTCTAGCCGTCATGTGTAATGCACCAAAACAACAGCTCCTTATCCACATCCAGGCCCCACAGACCTTTCCATGGTTAACCCCCGACGCTGGTTCAATCCATTGGCAGCACGTCGGACCCAGTATATATCATTCCAATTCCCTCTATTCCTTGCATGCCTTTCACCCTCCTTTATGTTCAGGACCCAATTGCTCAAAATCTTTTTCACACCATCCTTCCACCTCCAATTTGGTCTCTTGTTTCTCCTTGTTCCCTCCACCTCTGACACATATATCCTCTTTGTCAATGTTTCCTCACTCATTCTTGCCATATATCCAAACCATTTCAACACACCCTCCTCTTCTCTCTCAACCATACTCTTTTTATTTCCACACATCTCTCTTACCCTTACTTTACTTACTCGATCAAACCACTTCAAACATTTCATTTCCAAGACATTCACCATCCTTCCAACACCCCTATCTATAGCCTATGCCTCACAACCATATAACATTGTCAGAACTACTATTCCTTCAAGCATCCTCATTTTTGCTCTCTGAGATAACGTTCTCTCCTTCCACACTTTCATCACTCTCAGAACCTTTGCCCCCTCCCTCACCCTGTGACTTACTTCCGCTTCGATGGTTCCATCTGCTGCTAAGTCCACTCCCAGATGTATAAAACACTTCACTTTTTCCAGTTTTTCTCCAATTAAACTTATATCCCAGTTAACTTGGTCACCAACCACAGCAGTTTCTCACACGAATCTGCCATTAGAGCTGTATCATCAGCGAACAACAACTGAGTCACTTCCCAGGACCTTTCATCTACAACAGACTGCTTACTGGTCCCATCTCTCCAAAACTCTTCTATTTTCCTCTATAACAACCCCACACATAAACAGAAACAACAATGAGGACATCACATGCCCATGCAGCAGACCGACATTTACTAGGAACCAATCACTCTCCTCTCTTCCTACTTGTAAACATGCCTTACATCCTTGGTAAAAATTTTCACTACTGGCAACATGCCTCCCACACTATATACTCTTAAGTCCTTCAACAAAGCATCTCTGTCAACCCTATCATATGCCTTCTCCAGATTGGTAAATGCTACATACAAATCTATTTGTTTTTCTAATATTTTTCTCATGCATTCTTCAAAGCAAACACCTGATCCACACATCCTCTACCACTTCTAAAACCACACTGCTATTCCCCAATCTGATGCTCTGTACATTCCTTCACCCTCTCAATCAATACCCTCCCACATAGTTTCCCAGGAATACTCAACAAACTTATGCTTCTGTAGTTTGAACACTTACCTTTATACCCTTTGCCTTTGTACAATAGCACTGTACATGCATTCCGCCAATCCTCAGGGACTTCACCATGGTCCATACATACACTGAATATCCTTACCAACCATCCATTCCATCAACTCAACTCTTTGACACCCAAACTGCTTCCTACTACCCCATTCTCATCCACTCCCCCATGCATTCTTTCACTTGCCATCCTAACTATCCTCCTTTACTTTTCCTCTCCATCACAATCTCCTTTAATCACTTACTCCACCACTTCTTCACAACATTTTCTCTCTGTTTCTGTCTACTCTCACTCAAGCATACATCTGCACTTATTCTCTAGAAATATTATACCCACCTCTACTTTATTCTTCTTATTCTCTCCACACATATACGATCCACATCTTCACACCCTTAATTCTTCCCACTCTCATCTCAACTTCCATCTCTCACTTTCTATACACGCTAACTCACTCCTACATTCTTCCATTGCCATGCCACCATCTCTTCGCAAATTTTCAATTCATTCCTGCAACCTCTCACAACGCTACAAGAAAAGAAAAGAAAATATATATCCTCCCCCTCATTTTTTTTTAATTTTCCAAAAGAAGGAACAGAGAAGGGCCAGGTGAGGATTTCCTCAAAGGCCCAGTCCACTGTTCTTAACGCTACCTCGCTGATGCGGAAATGGCGATATAGTATAAAAGAAAGAAAAAAAATATGTATAAAATATTTATATATATATATATATATATATATATATATATATTTTTGCTTTGTCGCTGTCTCCCACGTTTGCGAGATAGCGCAAGGAAACAGACGAAAGAAATGGCCCAACCCAACCCCATACACATGTATATACATACACGTCCACACACGCAAATATACATACCCATACATCTCAATGTACACATATATATACACACACAGACACATACATATATACACATGCACACAATTCACACTGCCTTTATTCATTCCCATCGCCACCTCGCCACACATGGAATAACATCCCCCTCCCCCCTCATGTGTGCGAGATAGCGCTAGGAAAAGACAACAAAGGCCCCATTCGTTCACACTTAGTCTCTAGCTGTCATGTAATAATGCCGGAAACCACAGCTCCCTTTCCACATCCAGGCCCCACACAACTTTCCATGGTTTACCCCAGACACTTCACATGCCGTGATTCAATCCATTGACAGCACGTCTACCCTGGTATACCACATCGATCCAATTCACTCTATTCCTTGCCTGCCTTTCACCCTCCTGCATGTTCAGGCCCCGATCACTCAAAATCTTTTTCACTCCATCTTTCCACCTCCAATTTGGTCTCCCTCTTCTCTCGTTCCCTCCACCTCCGACACATATATCCTCTTGGTCAATCTTTCCTCACTCATTCTCTCCATGTGCCCAATTCATTTCAAAACACCCTCTTCTGCTCTCTCAACCACACTCTTTTTATTTCCACACATCTCTCATACCCTTACATTACTTACTCGATCAAACCAACTTACACCACATATTGTCCTCAAACATCTCATTTCCAGCACATCCACCCTCCTGCGCACAACTCTATCCATAGCCCACGCCTCGCAACCATACAACATTGTTGGAACCACTATTCCTTCAAACACAGCCATTTTTGTTTTGTAAATAATGTTCTCGACTTCCACACATTCTTCAAGGCTCCCAGGATTTTCGCCCCCCCTCCCCCACCCTATGATTCACTTCCGCTTCCATGGTTCCATCCGCTGCCAGATTGACTCCCAGATTTCTAAAACACTTTACTTCCTCCAGTTTTTCTCCATTCAAACTTACCTCCCAATTGACTTGACCCTCAATCCTACTGTACCTAATATATATATTATCCCTGAGGATAGGGGAGAAAGAATACTTCCCACGCATTCCTCACGTGTTGTAGAGGGCGACTAAAGGGGACGGGAGCAGGGGGCTGGAAACCCTCCTCTCCTTGTATTTTTACTTTCTAAAAGGGGAAACAGAAGAAGGAGTCATGTGGGGAGTGCTCATCCTCCTCGAAGGCTCAGATTGGGGTGTCTAAATGTGTGTGGATGTAACCAAGATGAGAAAAAAGGAGAGATAGGTAGTATGTTTGAAGAAAGGAACCTGGATGTTCTGGCTGTGAGTGAAACAAAGCTCAAGGGTAAAGGGGAAGAGTGGTTTAGGAATGTCTTGGGAGTAAAGTCAGGGGTTAGTGAGAGGACAAGAGCAAGGGAAGGAGTAGCACTACTCCTGAAACAGGAGTTGTGGGAGTATGTGATAGAGTGTAAGAAAGTAAATTCTAGATTGATATGGGTAAAACTGAAAGTTGATGGAGGGAGATAGGTGATTATTGGTGCATATGCACCTAGGCATGAGAAGAAAGATCATGAGAGGCAAGTGTTTAGGGAGCAGCTGAGTGAGTGTGTTAGCAGTTTTGATGCACGAGACCGGGTTATAGTGATGGGTGATTTGAATGCAAAGGTGAGTAATGTGGCAGTTGAGGGAATAATTGGTGTACATGGGGTGTTCAGTGTTGTAAATGGAAATGGTGAGGAGCTTGTAGATTTTTGTGCTGAAAAAGGACTAGTGATTGGGAATACCTGGTTTAAAAAGAGCTATATTTACATAAGTATACGTATGTAAGTAGGAGAGATGGCCAGAGAGCGTTATTGGATTACGTTTTAATTGATAGGCGCACAAAAGAGAGACTTTTGGATGTTAATTTGCTGAGAGGTGCAACTGGAGGGATGTTTGATAATTATCTTGCAGAGGCGAAAGTGAAGATTTGTAGAGGTTTTCAGAAAAGAAGAGAGTATGTTGGGGTGAAGAGAGTGGTGAGATAAGTGAGCATGGGAAGGAGACTTGTGTGAGGAAGTCCCAGGAGAGAATGAGTACAGAATGGAAAAAGGTGAGAACAAAGAAGGTAAGGGGAGTGGGGGAGGAATGGGATGTATTTAGGGAAGCAGTGATGGCTTGCGCAAAAGATGCTTGTGGCATGAGAAGCGTGGGAGGTGGGCAGATTAGGAAGGGTAGTGAGTGGTGGGATGAAGAAGTAAGATTGTTAGTGAAAGAGAAGAGAGAGGCATTTGGACGATTTTTGCAGGGAAAAAATGCAAATGAGTGGGAGATGTATAAAAGAAAGAGGCAGTAGGTCAAGAGAAAGGTGCAGGAGGTGAAAAAGAGGGCAAATGAGAGTTGGGGTGAGGGAGTATCATTAAATTTTAGGGAGAATAAAAAGATGTTTTGGAAGAAGATAAATAAAGTGCATAAGACAAGGGAATCAATGGGAACTTCAGTGAAGGGGGCTAATGGGGAGGTGATAACAAGTAGTGGTGATGTGAGGAGATGGAGTGGAGTGAGTATTTTGAAGGTTTGTTGAATGTGTTTGATGATAGAGTGGTGGATATAGTGTTTTACTCGAGTTGGTGTGAAAAGTGAGAGGGTTAGGGAGAATGATTTGGTAAACAGAGAAGAGGTTGTAAAAGCTTTGCGGAGGATGAAAGCCAGCAAGGCAGCGGGTTTGGATTTTATTGCAGTGGAATTTATAAAAAAAAAGGGGTGACTGTATTGTTGACTGGTTGGTAAGGTTATTTAATGTATGTATGACTCATGGTGAGGTGCTTGAGGATTGGCGGAATGCTTGCATAGTGCCATTGTACAAAGGCAAAGGGGATAAAAGTGAGTGCTCAAATTACAGAGGCATAAGTTTGTTGAGTATTCCTGGGAAATTATATATGAGGGTATTGATTGAGAGGGTGAAGGCATGTATAGAGCATCAGATTGGGGAAGAGCAGTGTGGTTTCAGAAATGGTAGAGGATGTGTGGATCAGGTGTTTGCTTTGAAGAATGTATGTGAGAAATAGAAAAGCAAATGGATTTGTATGTAGCATTTATGGATCTGGGGAAGGCATATGATAGAGTTGATAGAGATACTCTGTGTAAGGTATTAAGAATATATGGTGTGGGAGGCAAGTTGTTAGAAGCAGTGAAAAGATTTTATCGAGGATGTAAGGCATGTGTACGTGTAGGAAGAGAGGAAAGTGATTGGTTCTCAGTGAATGTAGGTTTGCGGCAGAGGTGTGTGATGTCTCCATGGCTGTTTAATTTGTTTATGGATGGGGTTGTTAGGGAGGTGAATGCAAGAGTTTTGGAAAGAGGGGCAAGTATGCAGTTTGTTGTTTCGCTGATGATACAGCGCTGGTGGCTTATTTGTGTGGCTTATTTGTGTGAGAAACTGCAGAAGCTGGTGACTGAGTTTGGTAAAGTGTGTGAAAGAAGAATGCTGAGAGTAGATGTGAATAAGAGCAAGGTACAGTAGGGTTGAGGGACAAGTCAAGGAGGTGAGTTTGAATGGAGAAAAACTGGAGGAAGTGAAGTGTTTTAGATATCTGGGAGTGGATTTGGCAGCGGAGGGAACCATGGAAGTGGAAGTGAATCATAGGGTGGGGGAGGGGGCGAAAGTTCTGGGAGCGTTGAAGAATGTGTTGAAGTCGAGAATATTATCTTGGAAAGCAAAAATGGGTATGTTTGAAGGAATAGTGGTTCCAACAATGTTATATGGTTGCAAGGTGTGGGTTATGGATAGAGTTGTGTGGAGGAGGGTGGATGTGCTGGAAATGAGATGTTTGAGGACAATATGTGGTGTGAGGTGGTTTGATCGAGTAAGTAATAATAGGGTAAGAGAGATGCGTGGTAATAAAAAGAGTGGTTGAGAGAGCAGAAGAGGGTGTTTTGAAATGGTTTGGTCACATGGAGAGAATGAGTGAGGAAAGATTGACAAAGAGGATATATGTGTCAGAGATGGAGGGAACGAGGAGAAGTGGAAGACCAAATTGGAGTTGGAAAGATGGAGTGAAAAAGATTCTGAGTGATCAAGGCCTGAACATGCAGGAGGGTGAAAGGCATGCAAGGAATAGATTGAATTGGAACGATGTGGTATACCGGGGTCGACATGCTCTCAATGGATTGAACCAGGGCATGTGAAGCGTCTGGGGTAAACCATGGAAAGTTGTGTGGGGCCTGGATGTTGAAAGGGAGCTGTGGTTTTGATGCATTGTTACATGACCGCTAGAGACTGAGTGTGAACGAATGTGGCCTTTGTTGTCTTTTCCTAGCGCTACCTCGCACACATGAGGGGGGAGGGTGTTGTTATTCCATGTGTGGCGGGGTGGCAATGGGAATGAATAAAGGCAGACAGCATGAATTATGTACATGTGTATATATGTATATGTCTGTGTGTGTGTATATATATGTATACATTGAGATGTATAGGTATGTATATGTGCTGTGTATGGACGTGTATGTATATACATGTGTATGTGGGTGGGTTGGGCCATTCTTTCGTCTGTTTCCTTGCGCTACCTCGCTATCGCGGGAGACAGCGACAAAGCAAAAGAAAAAAAAAATATATATATATATATATATATATATATATATATATATATATATAGATATAGATATAGATATGTATATATATTTAGTTATTTAATTTATTATACCTAGTCACTGTCTCCCGTGTTAGCAAGGTAGCGCAGGGAAACAGACAAAAGAAGTGGCCCAACCCACCCACATACTGATGTATATACATAAACGACACACACGCACATATACATACCTCTACATTTCAACATATGCATACATATACACACACAGACATATACATATATGCACATGTACATATACTTAATGCCTTCATCCATTTCCGTCGCCACCCCACCATCACACATGAAATAGCACCCCCCTCCCCCTGCGCACGCACAAGGTAGCGCTAGGAAAGACAACAAAGGCCACATTTGTTCACACTGTCTCTACATGTCATATGTAATGCACCGAAACCACAGCTCCCTTTCCACATCCAGGCCCCACAAAACTTTCCATGGTTTACCCCAGACACTTCACATGCCCTGGTTCAGTCCATTGACAGCACATCGACCGTATACCACACCATTATTCACTCGTATTTCTTGCATGCCTTTCACCCTCCTGTATGTTCAGGCTCCAATCGCTCAAAATCTTTTTCACTCCATCCTTCCACCTTCAATTTGGTCTCCCACTTCTCCTCGTTCCCTCTACCTCTGACACATATAACCTCTTTGTCAATCTTTCCCCACTCATTCTCTCCATGTGACCAAACCATTTCAATACACCCTCTTCTGCTCTCTCCACCACAATCTTTTTACTACCACACATCTCTCTTACCCTTTCATTACTTACTCGATCAAACCACCTCACACCACATATTGTCCTCAGACATCTCATTCCAACACACCCACCCTCCTCTGCACAACCCTATCTATAGCCCATGCCTCAGAACCATCTAATAATGTTGTAACCACTATTCCTTCAAACATACCCATTTTTGCTCTTCGAGATAATGTCTCGCCTTCTACACATTCTGCAACGCTCCCTAAACCTTCGCTCCCTCCCCCAACCTGTGACTCACTTCCGCTTCCATGGTTCTATCTGCTGCTACATCCACTCCCAGATATCTAAAACACTTCACTTCCTCCATTCAAACTTACCTCCCAATTAACTTCTCCCTCAACCCTACTGAACCTAATACTTGCTCTTATTCACATTTACTCTCAACTTTCTTCTTTCACACACTTTACCAAACTCAGACACCTACTTGTGTAGTTTCTCACCTGAATCTGCCACCAGTGCTGTATCATCAGCGAATAACAACTGGCTCACTTCCCATGTCCTCTTATCCACAACACTACATACTTGCCCCTCTTTCCAAAACTCTAACATTCACCTCCCCAACAACCCCATCCATAAACAAATTAAACAGCCATGAAAACACTACACACCCCTGCTGCAAACTGACATTCACTGAGAACCAGTCACTTTCCTCTCTTCCCATACACATGCCTTAAAACCTCAATAAAAACTTTCACTGCTTCTAGCAACTTACCTTCCACACCAATTCCTCTTAATACCTTCCACACCAATTCCACTTAATACCCTCCACAAAGCATCTCTGTTCACTCTATCATATGCCCTCTCCAGATCCATAAATGCTACATACAAATCCCTCTGTTTTCCAAGTATTTCTTGCATACATTCTTCAAAGGAAACACCTGATCCACAAATCCTCTACCACTTCTGAAACCACACTGCTCTTCCCGAGACTGATGCTCTCTACATGCCTTTACCCTCTCAATCAATACCCTCCCATATAATTTCCCAGGATTACTCAACACACTTATACCTCTGTAATTTGAACACTCACCTTTATCCCCTTTGCATTTATACAATGGCACTATGCATGCTTTCCGCCAATCCTCAGGCACTTTACCATGAGCCATATATACACTGAATATCTATACCAACCAACCAACAACATAGTCACCCCCTTTTTTCATAAATTTCACTGTAATATGATTTGAAACCCGCCGCCTTGCTGGCTTTCATCTTCCGCAAAGCTTTCACTACCTCTTCTCTGTTTACCAAATCATTCTCCCTGACCCTTTCGCTTCACACACCACCTTGCCCCAAAAAACACCCTATATTTGCCACTCTATCATCAAACACATTCAACAAACCTTCAAAATACTCTCTCCATCTCCTCACTTAACCACTACTTGTTATTACCTTCCCATTAACCCCCTTCACTGATGTTCCCGTTTGTTCTCTTGTCTTATGCACTTTATTTACCTCCTTCCAAAACATCTTTTTATTCTCCCCAAAATTTGATGATAATCTCTCACCCCAACTCTCATTTGCCTTCTTTTTCACCTCTTGCACATTTCTATTGACCTCCTGCCTCTTTTATACATCTCACAATCATTCGCACTACTTCCCAGTGAAAATCATCCAAACGCCTCTCTTCTCTATTCACTAACACATGTACTTCTTCAGCCCACCACTCACTACCCTTTTTAATTTGTCCACCTCCCACCTTTCTTATGCCACAAGCATCTTTTGCACAAGCCATCACTGCTTCCCTAAATACATCCCATTCCTCCTCCACTCCCCTTACGTCTTTTGCTCTCACATTTTTTCCATTCTATACTCGATCTCTCCAGGTACTTCCTCACACAAGTCTCCTTTCCAAGCTCACTTACTCCCAACACTCTCTTCACCCCTTGCTGTTGTCGGCAATCATAACTCCCTAAGTATTGTGCTTACTGTTAAATCCAGTCAGTTAAATCCTAAATCTGTTATATCGCAGGGGGTTTCATGTATGACGAGGTGGCGACGGGAATGGATGAAGGCAGCAAGTATGAATATGTGCAAGTGTATATATTTTTGTCTCTGTATGTATATGTATGTATACTTTGAAATGTAAGGGAATGTATATGTGCGTGTGTGGGCATTTATGTATATACATGTGTATGTGGGTGGGTTGGGCCATTCTTTTGTCTGTTTCCTTGCGGTACCTCGCTAATGTGGGAGAGAGCGACTAGGTATGATAGATGATGAATAAATATTTATTTATTTATTATACTCTGATGCTCTCTTCCGCTTTAGCGAGGTAGCGCAAAGAAACTTATGTAAGAATGGCCCAACCCACCCACATGCACATGTATATCCATAAACGCCCACACCTGCACATATGTATACCTGTACATTTTAACGTATACATACATAAACATACACAGACATATACATATATACTCATGTACATATTCATACATGCTGCCTTCATCCATTCCTGACACCACTCCGCCACACATGAAATGACGCTCCCCTCCCCCCGCTTGTGCACGAGGTAGCACCAGGAAATAACAAAAGCCACATTCGCTCACACTCAGCCTCTAGCTGTCCTGCGTGATGCACCAAAACCACAGCTCCCTTTCCACATCCAGGCCCCACAAAATTTTGTGTGCTTTACCCCAGACGCTTCACATGCCCTGGTAGAATCCATTAACAGAATGTCAACCCCGGTATACCACATCGTTCCAGTTCACTCTATTCCTTGCACGCCTTTCATCCTCCTGTATGTTCAAGCCCCGATTGCTCAAAATCTTTTTCACTCCATCTTTCCACCTCCAATTTGGTCTCCACTTCTCCTCATTCCCTCCACCTCTGACACATTTATCCTCTTTGTCACTCTTTCCCCACTCATTCTCTCCATGTGACCAAACCATTTCAATACACCCTCTTCTGCTCTCTCAACCACACTCTTTTTATTACCACATATCTCTCTTACCCATTCATTACATTATCGATCAAACCACCTCACACCTCATATTGTCCTCAAACATCTCATTTCCAGCACATCCACCCTCCTCTGCACAACCCTATGTATCGCCCATGCCTCACAACCTTATAACATTGTTGGAACCACTATTCCTTCTAACATATCTATTTGTACTCTCCGAGATGACATTCTTGCCTTCCACACATTCTTCAACGCTCCCAGAACCTTTGCCCATTCCCCCACTCTGTGACTCACTTCTGCTTCCATAGTTCCATCCGCTGCCAAATCCACTCCCAGATATCTAAAACACTTCACTTTCTCCAGTTTTTCTCCATTCAAACTTACCTCCCAATTTACTTGTCTCATCCCTACTGAACCTAATAACCTTGCTCTTATTCACATTTACTCTCAGCTTTCTTCTTTCACACACTTTACCAAACTTAGTCACCAGCTCCCGCATTAGTGAGGTAGCACAAGGAAACAGACAAAAGAATGGCCCAACCCACCCACATACACATGTATTTACATACATGTCCACACACGCTCGTATACATACCTATACATTTCAACATATACATATATATTCATACACAAATATATACACATGTACATAATTCATACTTGCTGCCCTTATTCATTCCCGTTGCCACCCTGCCACACATAAAATGACAAACCCCTCCCCCTGCACATGCGTGAGGTAGCCCTAGGAAAAGACAACAAAAGCTACATTCGTTCACACTCAGTCTTTACCTGTCATGTATAATGCACCAAAACCACAGCTCCCTTTCCACATCCAGGCCACACAAAACTTTCCAAGGTTTACCCCAGATGCTTCACATGCCCTGGTTCAATCCATTGACAGCATGTCGACCCCAGTGTACCACTTTGTTCCAGTTCTTTCTATTCCTTGCATGCCTTTCACCCTTCTGCATGTTCAGGTCCTGATCGCTCAAAATCTTTTTCACTTCATCCTTCCACCTTCAATTTGGTCTCCCACTTCTTTTTCCCTCCACCTTTCACATATATCCTCTTTGTCAGTCTTTCCTCGCTCATTCTCTCCATGTAACCAAACATTTCAATACCCCTCCTTCTGCTCTCTCAACCACACACTTTATATGACCACACATCTCTCTTACCCTTTCATTATTTACTCGATCAAGTCACCTCACACCACATATTGTCCTCAAACATCTCATTTCCAACACACCCACCCTCCTCCGCACAACCCTATCTATAGCCAACACCTTGCAACCATATAACTTTGTTGGAACCACTATTCCTTCAAACATATCCATTTTTGCTTTCCAAGATAATGTTCTCGCCTTCCACACATTTTTCAACATTCCCAAAACTTTCGGCCCCTCCCCCACCCTGTGACTCACTTCCACTTCCATGGTTCCATCCACTGCCAAATCCACTCCCAGGTATCTAAAACACTTCACTTCCTCCCGTTTTTCTCCATTCAAACCTACCTCCCAATTGACTTGTCCCTCAACCCTACTGTAACTAATTACCTTGCTCTTATGCACATTTACTATCAGCTTTCTTCTTTCACACACTTTACCAAACTCAGTCACAAGCTTCTGCAGTTTCTCATTCGAATCAGCCACCAGTGCTGTATCATCAGCAAACAACAACTGACTCATTTCCCAAGCCCTCTCATCCACAACAGAGTGCATAGTTGCTCCTCTTTCCAAAACTCTTGCATTCACCTCCCTAACAACCCCATCCATAAACAAATTAAACAACCATGGAGACATCACACACCCCTGCTGCAAACCGACATTCACGTAGAACCAATCACTTGCCTCTCTTCCTACTCATACACATGCCTTACATACTCGATAAAAACTTTTCACTGCTTCCAGCAGCTTGCCTCCCGCACCATATACTCTTAATACCTTCCACAAAGCATCTCTATCAACTCTATATATGCCTTCTCCAGTTCCATAAATGCTACATACAAATCCATTTGTTATTCTAAGTATTTCTCACATTCTTCGAAGCAAACACCTGATCCACACATCCTCTACCACTTCTGACACTGCACTGCTCTTCCCCAATCTGATGCTCTGTACATGCCTTCACCCTCTCAATCAATACCCTCCCATATAATTTCCCAGGAATACTCAGCAAACTTGTACCTCTGTTATTTGAACACTTGCTTTTATCCCCTTTGCCATTGTACAATGGCACTATGCATGCATTCTGCCAATCTTCAGGTATTTCACCATGAACCATGCATACATTGAATATCCTCACCAACCAGTCAACAACACAGTCACCCCTCTTTCTTAACAAATTCCACTGCAATACCATCCAAACCTGCCGCCTTACTAGCTTTCATCTTCCGCAAAGCTTTCACTGCCTCTTCCCTGTTTAACAAACCATTCTCCCTGACCCTCTCACTTCACACACCACCTCGACCAAGATATCCTATATCTGCCACTCTATCATCTAACACATTCAACAAACCTTCAAAATACTCCATCTACTTCTCACATCACCACTGCTTGTTATTACCTCCCCATTAGCCCCCTTCACCGATTCCCATTTGTTCTCTTGTATTGCGCACTTTATTTACCTCCTTCCAAAACATCTTTTTGTTCTCCCTAAAATTTAATGATCCTCTCGCCCCAACTCTCATTTGTCCTCTTTTTCACCTCTTGCACCTTTCTCTTGACCTCTTGCCTCTTTCTTTTATACATCTCCCAGTCATTTGCACTATTTCCCTGCAAAAATCGTCCAAATGCCTCTCTCCTCTCTTTCAATAATTATCTTACTTCATCCCACCACTCACTACCCTTTCTAATCTGTCAACCTCCCACGCTTCTCATGCCTTAAGCATCTTTTGCGCAAGCCATCACTGCTTCCCTAGATACATCCCATTCCTCTCCCACTCTCCTTACGTTCTTTGCTCTCACCTTTTTCCATTCTGCATTATTTATTATACTTTGTTGCTGTCTCCCGCATTAGCGAGGTATCGCAGGGAAACAGACAAAAGAATGGCCCAACCCACTCATATACACGTGTATACATAAATGCCCACACACGTACATATACATACCTATACATTTCAACGTATGCATACATATACATGCAGACACAGACATATACATATTTACACATGCACATATTCATGCATGCTGCCTTCAGCCATTCCTGCCGCAACCCCGCCACACATGAAATGACACCCCCTTCCCCCCACATGCATTCAAGGTAGCACTAGGAAAGGACAACAGAGGCCACATTCGTCCACACTCAGACTCTATCTGTTATGTGTATTGAACCAAAACCAGAGCTCCCTTTCCACATCCAGGCCCAACAAAACTATCTATGGTTTACCTCAGATGCTTCACATGCCCTGGTTCAGTTGATTGATGGCATGTCAACCCAGGTATACCACATCATTCCAAATCACTCTGTTCCTTTCACCCTTTTCACCCTCCTGTATGTTAAGGCCCCGATCGCTCAAAATCTTTTTCACTCCTTCCTTCCACCTCCAATTTGGTCTCCCTCTTCTCCTCGTTCCCTCCACCTCTGGCATGTATATCCTCTTTGTCAATCTTTCCTCACTCATTCTCTCTATGTGACCAAGACGTTTCAATATCCCCTCTTCTCCTCTGTCAACCACACTCTTTTTATTACCACACATCTCTCTTACCCTTTCATTACTTACTCGATCAAACTCCCTTACACCACACATTGTCCTCAAACATCTCATTTCCAGCACATCCACCCTACTCTGCACACCCCTATCTATTACCCATGCCTCACAACCATATAACATGGTTGGAACCACTATTCCTTGAAACATACCCATTTTTGCTTTTCAAGATAAGGTTCTCGCCTTCCACACATTTTTCAATATTTATATATGACTGAGAGATGTATAAAAGAAGAGGAAGAGGTCAAGAGAAAGTGGAAGATGTGAAAAAGAGGGCAAATGACAGTTGGGGCAGAAGAGTATCATTGAATTATAGGGAGGATAAAAAGATGTTTTGGAAGGAGGTAAATAAAGTGCGTAAGACAAGAGAACAAATGGGGACATCGGTGAAGGGGCAAATGGGGAGGTGATAACAAGTACTGGTGAAGTGAGAGGGAGATGGAGTAAGTATTTTGAAGGTTTGTTGAATGTGTTTGATGATAGAGTGGCAGATATAGGGTGTTTTGGTTGAAGTGGTGTGAGAAGGTAGAGGTCAGGGAGAATTACTTGGTAAACAGAGAAGAGGTAGTGAAAGCTTTGCGAAAGATGAAAGCCGGCAAGGCGGTGAGTTTGGATGGTATTGCAGTGGAAGTTATTAGATAAGGGGGTGACTATTGTTGACTGGTTGGTGAGGATATTCAATGTATGTATGGTTCATGGTGAAGTGCCTGAGAATTGGCAGAATACATACATAGTGCCATTGTACAAAGGCAAAGGGGATAAAGGTGAGTGTTCAAATTACAGAGTATTCCTTGGAAATTATATGGGAGGGTTTTGATTGAGAGGGTGAAGGCATATATAGAGCATCAGATTGGGGAAGAGCAGTGTCGTTTCAGAAGTGGTAAAGGATGTGTGGATCTTGTGTTTGCTTTCAAGAATGTATGTAAGAAATACTTAGAAAAACAGATGGATTTGTATGTAGCATTTAAGGATCTGGAGAAGGCATGTGATAGAGTTGATAGAGATGCTTTGTGAAAGGTATTTAAGAGTATATGGTGCGGAAGGTAAGTTGTTAGAAACAGTGAAAAGGTTTTATCGAGGATGTAAGGCATGTGTATGAGTAGGAAGAGAGGAAAGTGATTAGTTCCCAGTGAATGTTGGTTTGCGGCAGGGGTGAGTGATGTCTCCATGGTTGTTTAATTTGTTTATGTATGGGGTTGTTAGGGAAGTGAATGCAAGAGTTTTGAAGAGAGGGGCAAGTATGCAGTCTGTTGTGGATGAGAGGGCTTGGGAAATGAGTCAGTTGTTGTTTGTTAATGATACAGCACTGGTCGCTGTTTCAGGTGAGATATTGTAGAAGTTGGTGACTGAGTTTGGTAAAGTGTGTGAAAGAAGAAAGCTGAGAGTAAATGTGAATAAGAGCAAGGTTATTAGGTTTAGTAGAGTTGAGGGACAAGTCAATTGGGAGGTAGGTTTGAATGGAGAAAAAGTAGAGGAAGTGAAGTGTTTTAGATATCTGGGAGAGGATTTTGCAGCGGATGGAACTATGGAAGTGGAAGTGAGCCACAGGTTGGGGGAGGGGACAAAGGTTTAAGGAGTGTTAAAGAATGTGTGGAAGGTGATAATTTTATCTCCGAGAGCAAAAATGGGTATGTTTGAAGGAATAGTGGTTCCAACCATGTTATATGGTTGCAAGGTGTGGGCTATAGATATGGTTGTGCGGAGGAGGGTGGATGTGTTGGAAATGAGATGTTTGAGGACAATATGTGGTGTGAGGTGATTTGATTGAGTAAGTAATGAAAGAGTAAGAGAGATGTATGGTAATAAAAAGAGTGTGGTTGAGAGAGCAGAAGAGGGTGTATTGTATTGGTTTGGTCACAAGGAGAGAATGAGTGAGGAAAGATTGACAAAGAGGATATATGTGTCAGAGGTGGAGGGAACAAGAAGTGGGAGATCAAATTGGAGGTGGAAAGGAGTGAAAAAGATTTTGAACGATCAGGGCCTGAACATATAGGAAGATGAGAGGCTTGCAAGGAATAGAGTGACTTGGAACAATGTGGTGTACCGGGGTCGAAGTGCTGGCAGTGGATTGAACCAGGGCATGTGAAGCGTCTAGGGTAAACCATGGAAAGTTTTGTGGGGCCTGGTTGTGGAAAGGGAGCTGTGGTTTTGCATTATACATGACAGCTAGAGACTGGGTGTGAGTGAATGTCACCTTTGTTATCCTTTCCTAGTGCTACATCGGGCACGTGTGTGTGTGTGTGTGTCATTTCATATGTAGCGGGCTGGCGATGGGAATGAATAAACGTAGGAAGTATGAATTATGTACATGTGTATATATATGTGTTTCTGTGTATGTACATATATGTATATGTTGAAATGTATAGGTATGGATGTGTGTGGATGTGTATGTATATACATGTGTATGTGGGTGGGTTGGGCCATTCTTTCGTCTGTATCCTTGTGCTGCCTCGCTGATGCGGGAGACAGCGACAAAGTATAATAAATATATATGAATATTTTTTTATTATTGTTATTTTGCTTTGTCGCTGTCTCCCGCGTTAGCGAGGTAGCACAAGGAAACAGACGAAAGAATGGCCCAGCCCATCCACATACACATGTATATACATACACGTCCACACAAGCAGATATACGTACCTATGCATCTCAACGTATACATATATATATACACACACAGACATGTACATATATACACATGTACATAATTCATACTGTCTGCCTTTATTCATTCTCATCGCCACCTCACCACACATGAAATAACAACCCCCTCCCCCCTCATGTGTGCGAGGTAGCGCTAGGAAAAGACAACAAAGACAACATTCGTTCACACTCATTCTCTAGCTGTCATGTAATAATGCACTGAAACCACAGCTCCCTTTCCACATCCAGGCCCCACAGAGCTTTCCATGGTTTACCCCAGACGCTTCACATGCCGTGGTTCAATCTTTGCTCTTATTCACATTTACTCTCAGCTTTCTTCTTTCACACACTTTACCAAACTCAGTCACCAGCTTCTGCAGTTTCTCACATGAATCAGCCACCAGCGCTGTATCATCAGCGAACAACAACTGACTCACTTCCCAAGTTCTTTCATCCACAACACACTGCATACATGCCCCTCTTTCCAAAACTCTTGCATTCACCTCCCTAACAACCTCATCCATAAACAAATTAAACAACCATGGAGACATCACGCACCCCTGCCGCAAACCTACATTCACTGAGAACCAAATCACTTTCCTATCTTCCTACACGTACACATGCCTTACATCCTCGATAAAAACTTTTCACTGCTTCTAGCAACTCGCCTCCCACACCATATATTCTTAATACCTTCCACAGAGCATCTCTATCAACTCTATCATATGCCTTCTCCAGATCCATAAATGCTTCATACAATTCCATTTGCTTTTCTAAGTATTTCTAACATACATTCTTCAAAGCAAACACCTGATCCACACATCCTCTACCACTTCTGAAACCACACTGCTCTTCCCCAATCTGATGCTCTGTACATGCCTTCACTCTCTCAATCAATACCTTCTCATATAATTTCCCAGGAATACTCAACAAACTTATACCTTTGTAATTTGAGCACTCACCTTTATCCCCTTTGCCTTTGTACAATGGCACTATGCATGCATTCCGCCAATCCTCAGGCACCTCACCATGAATCATACATACATTAAATAACCTTACCAACCAGTTAGCAATACAGTCACCCCCTCTTTCTAATGAATTCCACTGCAATACCATCCAAACCCGCCGCCTTGCCGGCTTTCATCTTCCGCAAAGCTTTTACTATATATATATTTATTTATATATTTTGCTTTGTTGCTGTCTCCTGTGTTAGCGAGGTAGTGCAAGGAAACGGACAAAAGAATGGCCCAACCCACCCACATACACATGTATATACATACACATCCACACACGCAAATATACATACCTTTACATCTCACCGTATACATATATATACACACACAGACATATACGTATATACACATGTACGTAATTCATACTGTCTGCCTTTATTCATTCCCATCGCCACCTCGCCACACATGAAATAGAAACCCCCTCCCCCCTCATGTGTGGGAGGTAGCGCTAGGAAAAGACAACAAAGGCCACATTCGTTCACACTCAGTCTCTAGCTGTCATGTAATAATGCACTGAAACCACAGCTCCCTTTCCACATCTAGGCCCCACTGAACTTTCCATGGTTTACCCAAGACACTTCACATGCCATGGTTCAATCCATTGACAGCACGTCAACCCCGGTATACCACATTGTTCCAATTCACTCTATTCCTTGCACGGCTTTTACACTCCTGCATGTTCAGGCCCCGATCACTCAAAATCTTTTTCACTCCATCTTTCCACCTCCAATTTGGTCTCCCACTTCTCCTCGTTCCCTCCACCTCTGACACATATATCCTCTTTGTCAATCTTTCCTCACTCATTCTCTCCATGCGACCAAACCATTTCAAAACACCCTCTTCTGCTCTCTCAACCACACTCTTTTTATTACCACACATCTCTCTTACCCTATTATTACTTACTCGATCAAACCACCTCACACCACATATTGTCCTCAAACATCTCATTTCCATCACATCCACCCTCCTCCGCACAACTCTATCCATATCCACGCCTAGGAACCACATAACATTATTGGAACCACTATTCCTTCAAACATACCCTTTTTTGCTTTCCGAGATAATGTTCTCAACTTCCACACATTCTTCAAGTTGACTGGTTGGTGAGGATATTCAATGTATGTATGGTTCATGGTGAAGTGCCTGAGAATTGGCAGAATACATACATAGTGCCATTGTACAAAGGCAAAGGGATAAAGGTGAGTGTTCAAATTACAGAGTATTCCTTGGAAATTATATGGGAGGGTTTTGATTGAGAGGGTGAAGGCATATAAGAGCATCAGATTGGGGAAGAGCAGTGTCGTTTCAGAAGTGGTAAAGGATGTGTGGATCTTGTGTTTGCTTTCAAGAATGTATGTAAGAAATACTTAGAAAAACAGATGGATTTGTATGTAGCATTTAAGGATCTGGAGAAGGCATGTGATAGAGTTGATAGAGATGCTTTGTGAAAGGTATTTAAGAGTATATGTGCGGAAGGTAAGTTGTTAGAAACAGTGAAAAGGTTTTATCGAGGATGTAAGGCATGTGTATGAGTAGGAAGAGAGGAAAGTGATTAGTTCCCAGTGAATGTTGGTTTGCGGCAGGGGTGAGTGATGTCTCCATGGTTGTTTAATTTGTTTATGTATGGGGTTGTTAGGGAAGTGAATGCAAGAGTTTTGAAGAGAGGGGCAAGTATGCAGTCTGTTGTGGATGAGAGGGCTTGGGAAATGAGTCAGTTGTTGTTTGTTAATGATACAGCACTGGTCGCTGTTTCAGGTGAGATATTGTAGAAGTTGGTGACTGAGTTTGGTAAAGTGTGTGAAAGAAGAAAGCTGAGAGTAAATGTGAATAAGAGCAAGGTTATTAGGTTTAGTAGAGTTGAGGGACAAGTCAATTGGGAGGTAGGTTTGAATGGAGAAAAAGTAGAGGAAGTGAAGTGTTTTAGATATCTGGGAGAGGATTTTGCAGCGGATGGAACTATGGAAGTGGAAGTGAGCCACAGGTTGGGGGAGGGGACAAAGGTTTAAGGAGTGTTAAAGAATGTGTGGAAGGTGATAATTTTATCTCCGAGAGCAAAAATGGGTATGTTTGAAGGAATAGTGGTTCCAACCATGTTATATGGTTGCAAGGTGTGGGCTATAGATATGGTTGTGCGGAGGAGGGTGGATGTGTTGGAAATGAGATGTTTGAGGACAATATGTGGTGTGAGGTGATTTGATTGAGTAAGTAATGAAAGAGTAAGAGAGATGTATGGTAATAAAAAGAGTGTGGTTGAGAGAGCAGAAGAGGGTGTATTGTATTGGTTTGGTCACAAGGAGAGAATGAGTGAGGAAAGATTGACAAAGAGGATATATGTGTCAGAGGTGGAGGGAACAAGAAGTGGGAGATCAAATTGGAGGTGGAAAGGAGTGAAAAAGATTTTGAACGATCAGGGCCTGAACATATAGGAAGATGAGAGGCTTGCAAGGAATAGAGTGACTTGGAACAATGTGGTGTACCGGGGTCGAAGTGCTGGCAGTGGATTGAACCAGGGCATGTGAAGCGTCTAGGGTAAACCATGGAAAGTTTTGTGGGGCCTGGTTGTGGAAAGGGAGCTGTGGTTTTGCATTATACATGACAGCTAGAGACTGGGTGTGAGTGAATGTCACCTTTGTTATCCTTTCCTAGTGCTACATCGGGCACGTGTGTGTGTGTGTGTGTCATTTCATATGTAGCGGGCTGGCGATGGGAATGAATAAACGTAGGAAGTATGAATTATGTACATGTGTATATATATGTGTTTCTGTGTATGTACATATATGTATATGTTGAAATGTATAGGTATGGATGTGTGTGGATGTGTATGTATATACATGTGTATGTGGGTGGGTTGGGCCATTCTTTCGTCTGTATCCTTGTGCTGCCTCGCTGATGCGGGAGACAGCGACAAAGTATAATAAATATATATGAATATTTTTTTATTATTGTTATTTTGCTTTGTCGCTGTCTCCCGCGTTAGCGAGGTAGCACAAGGAAACAGACGAAAGAATGGCCCAGCCCATCCACATACACATGTATATACATACACGTCCACACAAGCAGATATACGTACCTATGCATCTCAACGTATACATATATATATACACACACAGACATGTACATATATACACATGTACATAATTCATACTGTCTGCCTTTATTCATTCTCATCGCCACCTCACCACACATGAAATAACAACCCCCTCCCCCCTCATGTGTGCGAGGTAGCGCTAGGAAAAGACAACAAAGACAACATTCGTTCACACTCATTCTCTAGCTGTCATGTAATAATGCACTGAAACCACAGCTCCCTTTCCACATCCAGGCCCCACAGAGCTTTCCATGGTTTACCCCAGACGCTTCACATGCCGTGGTTCAATCTTTGCTCTTATTCACATTTACTCTCAGCTTTCTTCTTTCACACACTTTACCAAACTCAGTCACCAGCTTCTGCAGTTTCTCACATGAATCAGCCACCAGCGCTGTATCATCAGCGAACAACAACTGACTCACTTCCCAAGTTCTTTCATCCACAACACACTGCATACATGCCCCTCTTTCCAAAACTCTTGCATTCACCTCCCTAACAACCTCATCCATAAACAAATTAAACAACCATGGAGACATCACGCACCCCTGCCGCAAACCTACATTCACTGAGAACCAAATCACTTTCCTATCTTCCTACACGTACACATGCCTTACATCCTCGATAAAAACTTTTCACTGCTTCTAGCAACTCGCCTCCCACACCATATATTCTTAATACCTTCCACAGAGCATCTCTATCAACTCTATCATATGCCTTCTCCAGATCCATAAATGCTTCATACAATTCCATTTGCTTTTCTAAGTATTTCTAACATACATTCTTCAAAGCAAACACCTGATCCACACATCCTCTACCACTTCTGAAACCACACTGCTCTTCCCCAATCTGATGCTCTGTACATGCCTTCACTCTCTCAATCAATACCTTCTCATATAATTTCCCAGGAATACTCAACAAACTTATACCTTTGTAATTTGAGCACTCACCTTTATCCCCTTTGCCTTTGTACAATGGCACTATGCATGCATTCCGCCAATCCTCAGGCACCTCACCATGAATCATACATACATTAAATAACCTTACCAACCAGTTAGCAATACAGTCACCCCCTCTTTCTAATGAATTCCACTGCAATACCATCCAAACCCGCCGCCTTGCCGGCTTTCATCTTCCGCAAAGCTTTTACTATATATATATTTATTTATATATTTTGCTTTGTTGCTGTCTCCTGTGTTAGCGAGGTAGTGCAAGGAAACGGACAAAAGAATGGCCCAACCCACCCACATACACATGTATATACATACACATCCACACACGCAAATATACATACCTTTACATCTCACCGTATACATATATATACACACACAGACATATACGTATATACACATGTACGTAATTCATACTGTCTGCCTTTATTCATTCCCATCGCCACCTCGCCACACATGAAATAGAAACCCCCTCCCCCCTCATGTGTGGGAGGTAGCGCTAGGAAAAGACAACAAAGGCCACATTCGTTCACACTCAGTCTCTAGCTGTCATGTAATAATGCACTGAAACCACAGCTCCCTTTCCACATCTAGGCCCCACTGAACTTTCCATGGTTTACCCAAGACACTTCACATGCCATGGTTCAATCCATTGACAGCACGTCAACCCCGGTATACCACATTGTTCCAATTCACTCTATTCCTTGCACGGCTTTTACACTCCTGCATGTTCAGGCCCCGATCACTCAAAATCTTTTTCACTCCATCTTTCCACCTCCAATTTGGTCTCCCACTTCTCCTCGTTCCCTCCACCTCTGACACATATATCCTCTTTGTCAATCTTTCCTCACTCATTCTCTCCATGTGACCAAACCATTTCAAAACACCCTCTTCTGCTCTCTCAACCACACTCTTTTTATTACCACACATCTCTCTTACCCTATTATTACTTACTCGATCAAACCACCTCACACCACATATTGTCCTCAAACATCTCATTTCCAGCACATCCACCCTCCTGCGCACAACTCTATCCATATGCCACGCCTTGCAACCATACAACATTGTTGGAACCACTATTCCTTCAAACATACCCATTTTTGCTTTCCGAGATAATGTTCTCAACTTCCACACATTCTTCAAGGCTCCCAGAATTTTCACCCCTTCCCCCACCCTATGATTCACTTCCGCTTCCATGGTTCCATCCGCTGCCAAATCCACTCCCAGATATCTAAAACACTTCACTTCCTCCAGTTTTTCTCCATTCAAACTTACCTCCCAATTGACTTGACCCTTAACCCTACTGTACCTAATAACCTTGCTCTTATTCACATTTACTCTCAACTTTCTTCTTTCACACACTTTACCAAACTCAGTCACCAGCTTCTGCAGTTTCTCACATGAATCAGCCACCAGCTAACAGCTGACTCACTTCCCAAGCTCTCTCATCCACAACAGACTGCATACTTGCCCCTATTTCCAAAACGCTTGCATTCATCTCCCTAACAACCCCATCCATAAACAAATTAAACAACCATGGAGACATCACACACCCCAGCTGCAAACCTACATTCACTGAGAACCAATCACTTTCCTCTCTTCCTACATGTACACATGCCTTACATCCTCGATAAAAACTTTTCACTGCTTCTAACAACTTGCCTCCCACACCATATACTCTTAATACCTTCCACGGAGCATATATATATATATATATATATATATATATATATATATATATATATATATATATATATATATATATATATATAAATATATATATATATATATATATAAATATATATATATATATATATATATATATATATATATATATATATATATATATATATATATATATATATATATATATATATATATAAGGTATTAAGAATATATGGTGTGGGAGGAAAGTTGTTAGAAGCAGTGAAAAGTTTTTATCGAGGATGTAAGGCATGTGTACGTGTAGGAAGAGAGGAAAGTGATTGGTTCTCAGTGAATGTAGGTTTGCGGCAGGGGTGTGTGATGTCTCCATGGTTGTTTAATTTGTTTATGGATGGGGTTGTTAGGGAGGTAAATGCAAGAGTTTTGGAAAGAGGGGCAAGTATGAAGTCTGTTGGGGATGAGAGAGCTTGGGAAGTGAGTCAGTTGTTGTTCGCTGATGATACAGCGCTGGTGGCTGATTCATGTGAGAAACTGCAGAAGCTGGTGACTGAGTTTGGTAAAGTGTGTGGAAGAAGAAAGTTAAGAGTAAATGTGAATAAGAGCAAGGTTATTAGGTACAGTAGGGTTGAGGTTCAAGTAAATTGGGAGGTGAGTTTGAATGGAGAAAAACTGGAGGAAGTGAAGTGTTTTAGATATCTGGGAGTGGATCTGGCAGTGGATGGAACCATGGAAGCGGAAGTGGATCATAGGGTGGGGGAGGGGGCGAAAATTCTGGGGGCCTTGAAGAATGTGTGGAAGTCGAGAACATTATCTCGGAAAGCAAAAATGGGTATGTTTGAAGGAATAGTGGTTCCAACAATGTTGTATGGTTGTGAGGCGTGGGCTATGGATAGAGTTGTGCGCAGGAGGATGGATGTGCTGGAAATGAGATGTTTGAGGACAATGTGTGGTGTGAGGTGGTTTGATCGAGTGAGTAACGTAAGGGTAAGAGAGATGTGTGGAAATAAAAAGAGCGTGGTTGAGAGAGCAGAAGAGGGTGTTTTGAAGTGGTTTGGGCACATGGAGAGAATGAGTGAGGAAAGATTGACCAAGAGGATATATGTGTCGGAGGTGGAGGGAACGAGGAGAAGAGGGAGACCAAATTGGAGGTGGAAAGATGGAGTGAAAAAGATTTTGTGTGATCGGGGCCTGAACATGCAGGAGGGTGAAAGGAGGGCAAGGAATAGAGTGAATTGGAGCGATGTGGTATACCGTGGTTGACGTGTTGTCAGTGGATTGAATCAAGGCATGTGAAGCGTCTGGGGCAAACCATGGAAAGCTGTGTAGGTATGTATATTTGCGCGTGTGGACGTATGTATATACATGTGTATGGGGGGGGGTTGGGCCATTTCTTTCGTCTGTTTCCTTGTGCTACCTCGCAAACGCGGGAGACAGCGACAAAGTATAATAAATATAAAATGATATATATATATATATATATATATATATATATATATATATATATATATATATATATATATATATATATATTATCCCTGGGGATAGGGGAGAAAGAATACTTCCCACGTATTCCCTGAGTGTCGTAGAAGGCGACTAAAAGGGGAGGGAGCGGGTGGCTGGAAATCCTCCCCTCTTGTTTTTTTTTTAATTTTATTCCCTCTAAGGCCCAGTCCTCTGTTCATAGCGCTACCTCGCTAATGCGGGAAATGGCGAATAGTACAAAAAAATATATATATATATATATATATATATATATATATATATATATATATATATATATATATTTATTTATTTATTTATTTATTTTGCTCTGTCACTGTCTCCCGCGTTTGCAAGGTAGCGCAAGGAAACAGACGAAAGAGATGGCCCAACCCACCCCCATACACATGTATATACATACACGTCCACACACGCAAATATACATACCTATACTTCTCAATGTACACATATGTATACACACACAGACACATACATATATACCCATGCACACAATTCACACTGTCTGCTTTTATTCATTCCCATCGCCACCTTGCCACACATGGAATACCATCCCCCTCCCCCCCTCATGTGTGCGAGGTAGCGCTAGGAAAAGACAACAAAGGCCCCATTCGTTCACACTTAGTCTCTAGCTGTCATGCAATAATGCCCGAAACCACAGCTCCCTTTCCACATCCAGGCCCCACACAACTTTCCATGGTTTACCCCAGATACTTCACATGCCCTGATTCAATCCACTGACAGCACGTCAACCCCGGTATACCACATCAATCCAATTCACTCTATTCCTTGCCCGCCTTTCACCCTCCTGCATGTTCAGGCCCCAATCACTCAAAATCTTTTTCACTCCATCTTTCCACCTCCAATTTGGTCTCCCACTTCTCCTCGTTCCCTTGGGATAGGGGAGAAAGCATACTTCCCACGTATTCCCTGCATGTCATAGAAGGCGACTAAAAGGGAAGGGAGCGGGAGGCTGGAAATCCTCCCCTCTCCTTTTTTTTTTTTCCAAAAGAAGAAACAGAAAAGGGGGCCAGGTGAGGATATTCCCTCAAAGGCCCAGTCCTCATCCTCTGTTCTTAACGCTACCTCGCTAATGCGGGAAATGGCGATTAGTATAAAAAAAGATATATATATATATATATATATATATATATATATATATATATATATATATATATATATATATATATATATATATATATACTTTTTCTTTCATACTATTCGCCATTACCCGCGTTAGCAAGGTAGCGTTAAGAACAGAGGAGTGGGCCTCTGAGGGAATATCCTCACCTGGCCCCCTTTTCTGTTTCTTCTTTTGGAAAAAAAAAAAAAAGGAGAGGGGAGGATTTCCAGCCTCCCGCTCCCTTCCCTTTTAGTCGCCTTCTACGACACGCAGGGAATACGTGGGAAGTATTCTTTCTCCCTTATCCCCAGGGAATATATATGCTACTGTCAGTAGTTGTAACTCCCTTAAGCATTGTACTTATTGTTACACAGTGTTTATTAAATGAATATCTTTTCATGTCCAGTAGATTGAAATCCATTACAGAAGGCTTCATTGATGAGATAACTATATGTAAGTACAGGTGTTAGGGGTTAAGAGTATTTGTTTTATTTGTGGTATTGCCAGTTTCTGTTTGCTAAAACTTTTTTCAGTCCACACTTTTGTCACAGCCCATTCATCCATATCTAAACCTCTTCCATATGCACTTTATTTTTCATACATGTTTGCCATTTCTTGCATTAGTGAAGTAGTGCCAAAAATAGACAAGAAATTACTTCATTTTTTTACATTCACACACCAGCTATCATGTACAATGCTAAATATCTCATAATTTTATTCTTTTGTTTCCAATCTAATTGCTTATTATCCTTAGGTCTTCATCAATAATGAGTTCCACAAATCGGAGAGTGGAAGGCAATTTCCAACTGTCAACCCTGCCACTGGGGAGGTTATCACTATGGTGGAGGAGGGAGACAAGGTAAGAACAGTTTTAAAATGCTGTAGATGTGCTTTAATTACAGGTTCACTGATGTAATATTGATTCCAGTTTGTCATTTAATCTTGTTTTGATATCTATATAATTTGTGATGAGAATATGAGTTTTTATTATGACTATCTCTGTCATAGTTTCTCTTATATAGTGAAATATATGATTCTAATTGAATTATAGGAGTGTACTTTATTTGTTCATGTACTTTGTGGCCCATTGTTACTGTTGGTAAAGGGATTCATTTGTTTTTTGATATATCTAGTATTATTTTATGTTAACCTTTGTAGTGGCGACTTCATTATTATTTACCGAATGATTCACCGGCTTGGAAACAGTTGTGGACTTAAATCATGAATAATTGACATTTAGAATGGAAAACATGCTGTCACATAGGTTCTGGTAGACAAATTCCTCCTCAGTAGCAAGATGAACAAGATTGCACATAGTCAGGGGCTGATAGGAGCCTGCTAAGAGGTAGCATTATTGAAGTAGTTACAGTAATAAGTGACTTTAGTATGAGAGTATACTTGAGATTGTTGTAGATGTTACTTGGCAGATACTGGATATGTTTGTATGCTGTGCTGGTAGTCATCAGAATGTAGTTAGGCACTGGTGGCCGATTACTTTTCAAAGAACTTTAGATACTTTATCTGACCATATATTGCAGGCTGATGTTGAGAAAGCAGTGAAGGCAGCTCGTCAGGCTTTTGAACTTAATTCTCAGTGGCGACAGATGGATGCTTATGATCGTGGCCGGCTTTTACACCGATTGGCAGACCTCATGGAAAGAGACAAAGTTTACCTGGCAGTAAGTTATCATTTTTTTTATTTGTCACAGTTGCTGTTATCTTATTTCTTCAAGAAATTATATTGATAATGTATATTTCATTAATTCTTCCAGAGCCTGGAGACGCTTGATAATGGAAAACCTTACACAAATTCTTTTATGGTGGATGTTGAATTAAGCATTAAGAATCTCCGCTACTTTGCTGGTTGGGCAGACAAGATTCATGGTAAAACCATTCCCACTGATGGCCCACATTTTGCATATACTCGTCATGAACCAATTGGTGTTTGTGGTCAAATCATTCCATGGAACTTCCCTCTTCTAATGCAAGCTTGGAAATTTGGACCTGCTCTGGCTACAGGTACAGATGAAATGAACAAGATAAGTATTACAGGCTAGACTCAGATGGCAAAACTCCAACTCTTAGAAATTTTAATTTTTTCGCAGTGAATTCTAGTCTGATTTCCCCGGGGATTTTTACGAGTCATTGTATTTCCTTTGGTGTTGAAAACAAATGTGACTTTTACTTATTTTAAGGTTCATGTTTTTTTGTGATTTTATTGTTACAAATGTACCATGTAATATTGAGTCAATATGATTTATAGTATGATTTTAAATTTGATCGCATTTTGCAAATTTTCTACAGTAAACTGTAATTACAGTTTCATCACCTTATCTCCTTGTGTGGCTATGTTTAAGGATGTCTTGTGTTAGTGTTTAACCACGAGTAGTACTATATTGTGCTACATTTGTAGAACCACATATACCGTAGGCTGTAGATAGAGTTGTGCGGAGGAGGGTGGATGTGCTGGAAATGAGATGTTTGGGGACAATATGTGGTGTGAGGTGGTTTAATTGAGTAAGTAATGAAAAGGTAAGAGAGATGTGTAGTAATATAAAGAGTGTGGTTGAGAGAGCAGAAGAGGGTGTTTTGAAATGGTTTGGTCACATGGAGAGAATGAGTGAGGAAAGATTGACCAAGAGGATATATGTGTCAGAGGTGGAGGGAACGAGGAGAAGTGGGAGACCAAATTGGAGGTGGAAAGATGTAGTGAAAAAGATTTTGAGTTATCGGGGCCTGAACATGTAGGAGGGTGAAAGGCGTGCAAGGAATAGAGTGAATTGGAACGATGTGGTATACCGGGGTTGACATGCTGTCAATGGATTGAACCAGGGCATGTGAAGCGTCTGGGGTAAACCATGGATAGTTTTGTGGGGCCTGGATGTGGAAAGGGAGCTGTGGTTTCGATGCATTGTACATGACAGCTAGAGATTGAGTGTGAACGAATGTGGCCTTTGTTGTCTTTTCCTATCGCTACCTCATTACACGTGTGGCTGGGTGTCGACGGGAATGAATAAGGGCAGACAGTATGAATTATGTACATGTGTATATATGTATATGTCCGTGTTTGTATATATATGTATACATTGAGATGTATAGATATGTTATGTGCTGTGTGTGGACGTGTATGTATATACATATGTACGTGGGTGGATTGGGCCATTCTTTCGTATGTTTCCTTACGCTACCTCGCTAACCCGGGAGACAGTGACAAAGTATAATGAATAAATAAATAAATGTAGAACCACAGGTATTTATTAAACAGTGTATCTCATGGACATATATTTAGTTAATAATGATTTGATTTTTTTTGTCTCGCCTTGACTTTTATTACTTGCATAATTGTAAGAGATGATGAATGTTCTTTTCAGGCAATACTATTGTTATGAAATTAGCTGAGCAGACCCCTCTGACTGGCTTGTATGTGGCTAAGTTGGTGGCAGAAGCTGGCTTTCCTCCAGGTGTGGTTAATGTTATCCCAGGGTATGGGCCAAGTGCAGGAGCTGCCATTGCTTCGCACATGGATGTTGACAAGGTTGCATTCACAGGATCTACAGAAGTAAGTTCTATTTATGTCAGTAGGAAGGGGCTTCATTTTTCACATACACAAAGGTAGTCAATTGTAATAGTTATATATTCTTTAAAAAATAATAATTAAGTCTTTTATGTACTTTAAATACAAATTGTGAATTCTCTCTTTAAATGACCACTAGATAGGACACCTGATTCAACAAGCAGCAGGTGCTAGCAACCTAAAGCGCATTACTCTAGAACTGGGAGGAAAAAGCCCAAACATTGTTTTCAAGGATGCTGACTTGGACTATGCTGTGGAACAGTCTCATTTTGGACTTTTCTTCAATCAGGTTAGTAAACATTATTTTTTTTTTTTTTCCGCTGTCTCCCGCGTTTGCGAGGTAGCGCAAGGAAACAGACGAAAGAAATGGCCCAACCCACGTCCACACACGCAAATATACATACCTACACAGCTTTCCATGGTTTACCCCAGATGCTTCACATGCCTTGATTCAATCCACTGACAGCACGTCAACCCCGGTATACCACATCGCTCCAATTCACTCTATTCCTTGCCCTCCTTTCACCCTCCTGCATGTTCAGGCCCCGATCACACAAAATCTTTTTCACTCCATCTTTCCACCTCCAATTTGGTCTCCCTTTTCTCCTCGTTCCCTCCACCTCCGACACATATATCCTCTTGGTCAATCTTTCCTCACTCATTCTCTCCATGTGCCCAAACCATTTCAAAACACCCTCTTCTGCTCTCTCAACCACACTCTTTTTATTTCCACACATCTCTCTTACCCTTACGTTACTTACTCGATCAAACCACCTCACACCACACATTGTCCTCAAACATCTCATTTCCAGCACATCCATCCTCCTGCGCACAACTCTATCCATAGCCCACGCCTCGCAACCATACAACATTGTTGGAACCACTATTCCTTCAAACATACCCATTTTTGCTTTCTGAGATAATGTTCTCGACTTCCACACATTCTTCAAGGCTCCCAGAATTTTCGCCCCCTCCCCCACCCTATGATCCACTTCCGCTTCCATGGTTCCATCCTCTGCCAGATCCACTCCCAGATATCTAAAACACTTCACTTCCTCCAGTTTTTCTCCATTCAAACTCACCTCCCAGTTGACTTCACCCTCAACCCTACTGTACCTAATAACCTTGCTCTTATTCACATTTACTCTTAACTTTCTTCTTTCACACACTTTAGCAAACTCAGTCACCAGCTTCTGCAGTTTCTCACATGAATCAGCCACCAGCGCTGTATCATCAGCGAACAACAACTGACTCACTTCCCAAGCTCTCTCATCCCCAACAGACTTCATACTTGCCCCTCTTTCCAAAACTCTTGCATTCACCTTCCTAACAACCCCATCCATAAACAAATTAAACAACCATGGAGACATCACACACCCCTGCCGCAAACCTACATTCACTGAGAACCAATCACTTTCCTCTCTTCCTACACGTACACATGCCTTACATCCTCGATAAAAACTTTTCACTGCTTCTAACAACTTGCCTCCCACACCATATATTATTGTAAAGATATAAAGCAGTTGTTAAACAAGAATCGATGTTTCAAAGTTATCATGAGGTCAGTACACAAATTATGAAACTGCCTTAGCAATGACCTAATTGCTCCTGAGGAGTCCATCATTTCCCTACTTCTCCATATAGTACATATTCAAACCTACAGGAGCCCCACCTAATGATTATGATAATAATAATGATAATAATAATGATCATAAAAATCATTTAAGTAGGAGAGATGGCCAGAGAGCATTATTGGATTGTGTTAATTGATAGGCACGTGAAGGAGAGACTTTTGGATGGCAATGTGCTGAGAGGTACAACTGGAGGGATGTCTGATCATTATCTTGTGGAGGTGAAGGTGAAGATTTGTAGATGTTTTCAGAAAAGAGAAAATGTTGGGGTAAAGAGAGTGGTGAGAGTAAGTGAGCTTGGGAAGGAGACTTGTGTGAGGAAGTACCAGGAGAGACTAAGTGCAGAATGGAAAAAGGTGAGAGCAAAGGATGTAAGGGGAGTGGGGGAGGAATGGGATGTGTCTAGGGAAGCAGTGATGGCTTGCGCAAAAGATACTTGTGGCATGAGAATCGTGGGAGGTTGGCAGATTAGAAAGGATAGTGAGTGGTAGGATGAAGCAAGATTGTTAGGGAAAGAGAAGAGAGAGGCATTTGGATGATTTTTTCAGGGAAATAGTGCAAATGACTGGGAGATGCATAAAAGAAAGGGCAAGAGGTCAAGAGAAAGGTGCAAGAGGTGAAAAAGAGGGCAAATGAGAGTTGAGGTGAGAGAGTATCATTAAATTTCAGAGAGAATAAAAAGATGTTTTGGAAGTAGGTAAATAAAGTGCGTAAGACAAGAGAACAAATGGGAACATTGGAGAAGGGGGCTAATGGGGAGGTAATAACAAGTAGTGGTGATGTGAGAAGGAGATGGAGTGAGTATTTTGAAGGTTTGTTGAGTGTGTTAGATGATAGAGTGGCAGATATAAGATGTTTTGGTCGAGATGATGTGTGAAGTGAGAGTCATAGAGAGTGGTTTGGTAAACGGAGAAGAGGTAGGGAAAGTTTTGCGGAAGATGAGAGCCGGCAAGGCGGCAGGTTTGGATAGTATTGCTGTGGAATTCATAAAAAAGGGGGTGACTGTGTTGTTGACTGGTTGGTTAGGATATTCAGTGTATGTATGGCTCAGGGTGAAGTGCTTGAGGGTTGGCGGAATGCATGCATAGTGCCATTGTACAAAGGCAAAGGGGATAAAAATAAGTGTTCAAATTACAGAGGGATAAGTTTGTTTATGGATGGGGTTGTTAGGGAGGTAAATGCAAGAGTCCTGGAAAGAGGGGCAAGTATGAAGTCTGTTGGGGATGAGAGAGCTTGGGAAGTGAGTCAGTTGTTGTTCGCTGATGATACAGCGCTGGTGGCTGATTCATGTGAGAAACTGCAGAAGCTGGTGACTGAGTTTGGTAAAGTGTGTGGAAGAAGAAAGTTAAGAGTAAATGTGAATAAGAGCAAGGTTATTAGGTACAGTAGGGGTGAGGGTCAAGTCAATTGGGAGGTGAGTTTGAATGGAGAAAAACTGGAGGAAGTGAAGTGTTTTAGATATCTGGGAGTGGATCTGTCAGCGGATGGAACCATGGAAGCGGAAGTGGATCATAGGGTGGGGGAGGGGGCGAAAATTTTGGGAGCCTTGAAAAATGTGTGGAAGTCGAGAACATTATCTCGGAAAGCAAAAATGGGTATGTTTGAAGGAATAGTGGTTCCAACAATGTTGTATGGTTGCGAGGCGTGGGCTATGGATAGAGATGTGCGCAGGAGGATGGATGTGCTGGAAATGAGATGTTTGAGGAAAATGTGTGGTGTGAGGTGGTTTGATCGAGTAAGTAACGTAAGGGTAAGAGAGATGTGTGGAAATAAAAAGAGCGTGGTTGAGAGAGCAGAAGAGGGTGTTTTGAAATGGTTTGGGCACATGGAGAGAATGAGTGAGGAAAGATTGACCAAGAGGATATATGTGTCGGAGGTGGAGGGAACGAGGAGAAGAGGGAGACCAAATTGGAGGTGGAAAGATGGAGTGAAAAGGATTTTGTGTGATCGGGGCCTGAACATGCAGGAGGGTGAAAGGAGGGCAAGGAATAGAGTGAATTGGAGCGATGTGGTATACAGGGGTTGACGTGCTGTCAGTGGATTGAATCAAGGCATGTGAAGCGTCTGGGGTAAACCATGGAAAGCTGTGTAGGTATGTATATTTGCGTGTGTGGACGTGTGTATGTACATGTGTATGGGGGGGGGGGGTTGGGCCATTTCTTTCGTCTGTTTCCTTGCGCTACCTCGCAAACGCGGGAGACAGCGACAAAGTATAAAAAAAAAAAAAAAAAGTTTGTTGAGTATTCCTGGAAAATTATATGGGAGGGTATTGATCGAGAGGGTCAAGGCATGTATAGAGCATCAGATTAGGGAAGAGCAGTGTGGTTTCAGAAGTGGTAGAGGATGTGTGGATCAGGTGTTTGCTTTGAAGAATGTTTGTGAGAAATACTTAGAAAAGCAAATGGATTTGTATGTAGCATTTATGGGTCTGGAGAAGGCATATGATAGAGCTGATAGAGATACTCTGTGGAAAGTATTAAGAGTATATGGTGTGATAGGCAAGTTGCTAGAAGCGGTGTAAAGTTTTTATCGAGGATGTTAGGAATGTGTATGAGTAGGAAGAGAGGAAAGTGATTGGTTCCCAGTGAATGTCGGTTTGCAGCAGGGTTGCGTGATGTCTACATGGTTAACTTGTTTATGGATGGGGTTGTTGGGGAGATGAATGCAAGAGTTTTGAAGAGAGGGGCAAGTATGCAGTCTGTTATGGATGAGAGGACTTGGGAAGCGAGTCAGTTTTTGCTTGCTGATGATACAGCGATGGTGGCTGATTTGGGTGAGAAACTGCTGAAGCTGGTGACTGAGTTTGGTAAAGTGTGTGAAAGAAGAAAGCTCAGAGTGAATGTGATTAAGAGCAAGGTTATTAGGTTTAGTAGGGTTGAGGTACAAGTCAATTGGGAGGTAAGTTTGAATGGAGAAAAACTGGATGAAGTGAAGTGTTTTAGATATCTGGGAGTGGATTTGATAGCGGATGGAATCATTGAAGCGGAGGTGAGTTGCAGGGTGGGGGAGGGGGTGAAGGTTCTGGGAGTGTTGAAGAATGTGTGGAAGGCAAGAACATCATCTCAGAAAGCAAAAATGGGTATGTTTGAAGAAATAGTGGTTCCAACAATGTTATATGGTTGCGAGGCATTGGCTATAGATAGGGTTGTATGGAGGAGGGTAGATGTGTTGGAAATGAGATGTTTGAGGACAATATGTAGTGCGAGGTGGTTTGATCGAGTAAATAATGAAAGGGTAAGAGAGATGCATGGTGATAAAAAGAGTGTGGTTGAGAGAGCAGAAGAAATTGTTCTGAAATGGTTGGGTCACATGGAGAGAATGATTGAGGAAAGATTGACAAAGAGGATATATTTGTCATAGGTGTAGGGAATGAGAAGTGTGAGGCCAAATTGGAGGTGGAAGGATGGAGTGAAAAGGATTTTGAGCGGTCAGGGTCTGAACATGCAGGAGGGTGAAAGGCTTGCAAGGAATAGAGTGAATTGGAACGACGTGGTATACCGGGATCGACGTGCTGTCAGTGGATTGAACCAGGGCATATGAAGCATCTGGGGTAAACCATGGAAAGTTTTGTGGGGCCTGGATGTGGAAAGGGAGCTGTGGTTTTGGTGCATTATACATGACAGCTAGAGACTGAGTGCGAATGAATGTGGCCTTTGTTGTCTTTTCCTATCGCTACCTCGTGCACTCATGGGGGAAGGGGGGTGTCATTTCATGTGTGGCAGGGTGGCGACGGGAAATGAATAAAGACAGCAAGTATGAATTATGTACATGTGTATATATGTATATGTCTGTTTATGTATATGTATGTATACGTTGAAATGTATAGGTATGTATATGTACATGTGTGGACGTGTATGTATATACATGTGTATGTGGTAGGGTTGGGCCATTCTTTCGTCTGCTTCCTTGCGCTACCTCGCTAATGCGGGAGACAGCAACGAAGTATGATGAAATAAAAAATCAGAAATAATATATGTATGTATGTGAAGATTTGTATGGGTTTTCAGAATAGAAGAGAGAATGTTGGGGTGAAGAGGGTGGTGAGAGTAAGTGAGCTTAGGAAGGAGACTTGTGTGAGGAAGTACCAGGAGAGACTGAGTACAGAATGGAAAAAGGTGGGAACAAAGGAGGTAAGGGGAGTCGGGGAGGAATGGGACGTATTTAGGGAAGCAGTGATGGCTTGCACAAAAGATGCTTGTGGCATGAGAAGCGTGGGAGGTGGGTTGATTAGAAAGGGTAGTGAGTGGTGGGATGAAGAAGTAAGATTATTAGTGAAAGAGAAGAGAGAGGCATTTGGACGATTTTTGCAGGGAAAAAATGCAAATGAGTGGGAGATGTATAAAAGAAAGAGACAGGAGGTCAAGAGAAAGGTGCAGGTGAAAAAGAGGGCAAATGAGAGTTGGGGTGAGAGAGTATCATTAAATTTGAGGGAGAATAAAAAGATGTTCTGGAAGGAGTTAAATAAAGTGTGTAAGACAAGGGGGCAAATGGAAACTTCAGTGAAGGGGGCTAATGGGGAGGTGATAACAAGTAGTGGTGATGTGAGAAGATGGAGTGAGTATTTTGAAGGTTTTTTGAATGTGTTTGATGATAGAGTGGCAGATATAGGGTGTTTTGGTTGAGGTGGTGTGAAAAGTGAGAGAGTTAGGGAAAATGATTTGGTAAACAGAGAAGAGGTAGTAAAAGCTTTGCTGAAGATGAAAGCCGGCAAGGCAGCAGGTTTGGATGGTATGGTATTGCAGTGGAATTTATTAAAAATGGGGGTGACTGTATTGTTGACTGGTTGGTAAGGTTATTTAATGTATGTATGATTCATGGTGAAGTGTCTGAGGATTTGCGGAATGCGTGCATAGTGCCATTGTACAAAGGCAAAGGGGATAAGAGTGAGTGCTCGAATTACAGAGGTATAAGTTTGTTGAGTATTCCTGGTAAATTATATGGGAGGGTATTGATTGAGAGGGTGAAGGCATGTACAGAGCATCAGATTGGGGAAGAGCAGTGTGGTTTCAGAAGCGGTAGAGGATGTGTGGATCAGGTGTTTGCTTTGAAGAATGTATGTGAGAAATACTTAGAAAAGCAAATAGATTTGTATGTAGCATTTATGGATCTGGAGAAGGCATATGATAGAGTTGATAGAGATGCTCTGTGGAAGGTACTAAGAATATATGGTGTGGGAGGCAAGTTGTTAGAAGCAGTGAAAAGTTTTTATCAAGGATGTAAGGCATGTGTACGTGTAGGAAGAGAGGAAAGTGATTGGTTCTCAGTGAATGTAGGTTTGTGGCAGGGGTGTGTGATGTCTCCATGGTTGTTTAATTTGTTTATGGATGGGGTTGTTAGGGAGGTGAATGCAAGAGTTTTGGAAAGAGGGGCAAGTATGAAGTCTGTTGGGGATGAGAGAGCTTGGGAAGTGAGTCAGTTGTTCGCTGATGATACAGCGCTGGTGGCTGATTCATGTGAGAAACTGCAGAAGCTGGTGACTGAGTTTGGTAAAGTGTGTGAAAGAAGAAAGTTAAGAGTAAATGTGAATAAGAGCAAGGTTATTAGGTACAGTAGGGTTGAGGGTCAAGTCAATTGGGAGGTAAGTTTGAATGGAGAAAAACTGGAGGAAGTAAAGTGTTTTAGATATCTGGGAGTGGATCTGGCAGCGGATGGAACCATGGAAGCGGAAGTGAATCATAGGGTGGGGGAGGGGGCGAAAATCCTGGGAGCCTTGAAGAATGTGTGGAAGTCGAGAACATTATCTCCGAAAGCAAAAATGGGTATGTTTGAAGGAATAGTGGTTCCAACAATGTTGTATGGTTGCGAGGCGTGGGCTATGGATAGAGATGTGCGCAGGAGGATGGATGTGCTGGAAATGAGATGTTTGAGGAAAATGTGTGGTGTGAGGTGGTTTGATCGAGTAAGTAACGTAAGGGTAAGAGAGATGTGTGGAAATAAAAAGAGCGTGGTTGAGAGAGCAGAAGAGGGTGTTTTGAAATGGTTTGGGCACATGGAGAGAATGAGTGAGGAAAGATTGACCAAGAGGATATATGTGTCGGAGGTGGAGGGAACGAGGAGAAGAGGGAGACCAAATTGGAGGTGGAAAGATGGAGTGAAAAGGATTTTGTGTGATCGGGGCCTGAACATGCAGGAGGGTGAAAGGAGGGCAAGGAATAGAGTGAATTGGAGCGATGTGGTATACCGGGGTTGACGTGCTGTCAGTGGATTGAATCAAGGCATGTGAAGCGTCTGGGGTAAACCATGGAAAGCTGTGTAGGTATGTATATTTGCGTGTGTGGACGTGTGTATGTACATGTGTATGGGGGGGGGGGGTTGGGCCATTTCTTTCGTCTGTTTCCTTGCGCTACCTCGCAAACGCGGGAGACAGTGACAAAGTATAAAAAAAAAAAAAAAAAAAAGTTGAGTATTCCTGGAAAATTATATGGGAGGGTATTGATCGAGAGGGTCAAGGCATGTATAGAGCATCAGATTGGGGAAGAGCAGTGTGGTTTCAGAAGTGGTAGAGGATGTGTGGATCAGGTGTTTGCTTTGAAGAATGTTTGTGAGAAATACTTAGAAAAGCAAATGGATTTGTATGTAGCATTTATGGGTCTGGAGAAGGCATATGATAGAGCTGATAGAGATACTCTGTGGAAAGTATTAAGAGTATATGGTGTGATAGGCAAGTTGCTAGAAGCGGTGTAAAGTTTTTATCGAGGATGTTAGGAATGTGTATGAGTAGGAAGAGAGGAAAGTGATTGGTTCCCAGTGAATGTCGGTTTGCAGCAGGGTTGCGTGATGTCTACATGGTTAACTTGTTTATGGATGGGGTTGTTGGGGAGATGAATGCAAGAGTTTTGAAGAGAGGGGCAAGTATGCAGTCTGTTATGGATGAGAGGACTTGGGAAGCGAGTCAGTTTTTGCTTGCTGATGATACAGCGATGGTGGCTGATTTGGGTGAGAAACTGCTGAAGCTGGTGACTGAGTTTGGTAAAGTGTGTGAAAGAAGAAAGCTCAGAGTGAATGTGATTAAGAGCAAGGTTATTAGGTTTAGTAGGGTTGAGGTACAAGTCAATTGGGAGGTAAGTTTGAATGGAGAAAAACTGGAGGAAGTGAAGTGTTTTAGATATCTGGGAGTGGATTTGATAGCGGATGGAATCATTGAAGCGGAGGTGAGTTGCAGGGTGGGGGAGGGGGTGAAGGTTCTGGGAGTGTTGAAGAATGTGTGGAAGGCAAGAACATCATCTCAGAAAGCAAAAATGGGTATGTTTGAAGAAATAGTGGTTCCAACAATGTTATATGGTTGCGAGGCATTGGCTATAGATAGGGTTGTATGGAGGAGGGTAGATGTGTTGGAAATGAGATGTTTGAGGACAATATGTAGTGCGAGGTGGTTTGATCGAGTAAATAATGAAAGGGTAAGAGAGATGCATGGTGATAAAAAGAGTGTGGTTGAGAGAGCAGAAGAAATTGTTCTGAAATGGTTGGGTCACATGGAGAGAATGATTGAGGAAAGATTGACAAAGAGGATATATTTGTCATAGGTGTAGGGAATGAGAAGTGTGAGGCCAAATTGGAGGTGGAAGGATGGAGTGAAAAGGATTTTGAGCGGTCAGGGTCTGAACATGCAGGAGGGTGAAAGGCTTGCAAGGAATAGAGTGAATTGGAACGACGTGGTATACCGGGATCGACGTGCTGTCAGTGGATTGAACCAGGGCATATGAAGCATCTGGGGTAAACCATGGAAAGTTTTGTGGGGCCTGGATGTGGAAAGGGAGCTGTGGTTTTGGTGCATTATACATGACAGCTAGAGACTGAGTGCGAATGAATGTGGCCTTTGTTGTCTTTTCCTATCGCTACCTCGTGCACTCATGGGGGAAGGGGGGTGTCATTTCATGTGTGGCAGGGTGGCGACGGGAAATGAATAAAGACAGCAAGTATGAATTATGTACATGTGTATATATGTATATGTCTGTTTATGTATATGTATGTATACGTTGAAATGTATAGGTATGTATATGTACATGTGTGGACGTGTATGTATATACATGTGTATGTGGTAGGGTTGGGCCATTCTTTCGTCTGCTTCCTTGCGCTACCTCGCTAATGCGGGAGACAGCAACGAAGTATGATGAAATAAAAAATCAGAAATAATATATGTATGTATGTGAAGATTTGTATGGGTTTTCAGAATAGAAGAGAGAATGTTGGGGTGAAGAGGGTGGTGAGAGTAAGTGAGCTTAGGAAGGAGACTTGTGTGAGGAAGTACCAGGAGAGACTGAGTACAGAATGGAAAAAGGTGGGAACAAAGGAGGTAAGGGGAGTCGGGGAGGAATGGGACGTATTTAGGGAAGCAGTGATGGCTTGCACAAAAGATGCTTGTGGCATGAGAAGCGTGGGAGGTGGGTTGATTAGAAAGGGTAGTGAGTGGTGGGATGAAGAAGTAAGATTATTAGTGAAAGAGAAGAGAGAGGCATTTGGACGATTTTTGCAGGGAAAAAATGCAAATGAGTGGGAGATGTATAAAAGAAAGAGACAGGAGGTCAAGAGAAAGGTGCAGGTGAAAAAGAGGGCAAATGAGAGTTGGGGTGAGAGAGTATCATTAAATTTGAGGGAGAATAAAAAGATGTTCTGGAAGGAGTTAAATAAAGTGTGTAAGACAAGGGGGCAAATGGAAACTTCAGTGAAGGGGGCTAATGGGGAGGTGATAACAAGTAGTGGTGATGTGAGAAGATGGAGTGAGTATTTTGAAGGTTTTTTGAATGTGTTTGATGATAGAGTGGCAGATATAGGGTGTTTTGGTTGAGGTGGTGTGAAAAGTGAGAGAGTTAGGGAAAATGATTTGGTAAACAGAGAAGAGGTAGTAAAAGCTTTGCTGAAGATGAAAGCCGGCAAGGCAGCAGGTTTGGATGGTATGGTATTGCAGTGGAATTTATTAAAAATGGGGGTGACTGTATTGTTGACTGGTTGGTAAGGTTATTTAATGTATGTATGATTCATGGTGAAGTGTCTGAGGATTTGCGGAATGCGTGCATAGTGCCATTGTACAAAGGCAAAGGGGATAAGAGTGAGTGCTCGAATTACAGAGGTATAAGTTTGTTGAGTATTCCTGGTAAATTATATGGGAGGGTATTGATTGAGAGGGTGAAGGCATGTACAGAGCATCAGATTGGGGAAGAGCAGTGTGGTTTCAGAAGCGGTAGAGGATGTGTGGATCAGGTGTTTGCTTTGAAGAATGTATGTGAGAAATACTTAGAAAAGCAAATAGATTTGTATGTAGCATTTATGGATCTGGAGAAGGCATATGATAGAGTTGATAGAGATGCTCTGTGGAAGGTACTAAGAATATATGGTGTGGGAGGCAAGTTGTTAGAAGCAGTGAAAAGTTTTTATCAAGGATGTAAGGCATGTGTACGTGTAGGAAGAGAGGAAAGTGATTGGTTCTCAGTGAATGTAGGTTTGTGGCAGGGGTGTGTGATGTCTCCATGGTTGTTTAATTTGTTTATGGATGGGGTTGTTAGGGAGGTGAATGCAAGAGTTTTGGAAAGAGGGGCAAGTATGAAGTCTGTTGGGGATGAGAGAGCTTGGGAAGTGAGTCAGTTGTTCGCTGATGATACAGCGCTGGTGGCTGATTCATGTGAGAAACTGCAGAAGCTGGTGACTGAGTTTGGTAAAGTGTGTGAAAGAAGAAAGTTAAGAGTAAATGTGAATAAGAGCAAGGTTATTAGGTACAGTAGGGTTGAGGGTCAAGTCAATTGGGAGGTAAGTTTGAATGGAGAAAAACTGGAGGAAGTAAAGTGTTTTAGATATCTGGGAGTGGATCTGGCAGCGGATGGAACCATGGAAGCGGAAGTGAATCATAGGGTGGGGGAGGGGGCGAAAATCCTGGGAGCCTTGAAGGATGTGTGGAAGTCGACAACATTATCTCCGAAAGCAAAAATGGGTATGTTTGAAGGAATAGTGGCTCCAACAATGTTGTATGGTTGCGAGGCATGGGCTATGGATAGAGTTGTGCGCAGAAGGGTGGATGTGCTGGAAATGAGATGTTTGAGGACAATATGTGGTGTGAGGTGGTTTGATCGAGTAAGTAATGTAAGGGTAAGAGAGATGTGTGGAAATGAAAAGAGCATGGTTGAGAGAGCAGAAGAGGGTGTTTTGAAATGGTTTGGGCACATGGAGAGAATGAGTGAGGAAAGAATGACCAAGAACTTTCCATGGTTTACCCCAGACGCTTCACATGCCCTGGTTCAATCCATTGACAGCACGTCGACCCCGGTATACCCCATCGTTCCAATTCAATCTATTCCTTGCACGCCTCTCACCCTCCTGCATGTTCAGGCCCCGATCACTCAAAATCTTTTTCACTCCATCTTTCCACCTCCAATTTGGTCTCCCACTTCTTGTTCCCTCCACCTCTGACACATATATCCTCTTGGTCAATCTTTCCTCACTCATTCTCTCCATGTGACCAAACCATTTCAAAACACCCTCTTCTGCTCTCTCAACCACACTCTTTTTATTACCACACATCTCTCTTACCCTATTATTACTTACTCGATCAAACCACCTCACACCACATATTGTCCTCAACATCTCATTTCCAGCACATCCACCCTCCTCTGCACAACTCTATCTATAGCCCATGCCTCGCAACCATATAACATTGTTGGAACCTCTATTGCTTCAAACATACCCATTTTTGCTTTCCGAGATAATGTTGTCGACTTCCACACATTCTTCAACGCTCCCAGAGTTTTTGCCCCCTTCCCCACCCTATGATTCACTTCTGCTTCCATGGTTCCATCCGCAGCCAGATCCACTCTCAGATATCTAAAACACTCATTCTTGATCATAGTTTCTGGCATGTGTGGTAGCATAAGGAATGGATGAAGAATGGCCTCCTTTGTTCACATCCACTCTCCAGTGTTCATTTATGATAATGATGTTGATTAATGATCATAATGATAATAATAATATCTCTGGGGACAGGGGAGAAGAATACTTCCCACTTATTCCCTTTGTGTCGTAAAAGATGATTAAAGTGGAAGGGAGCTCAGGAGCTGGAAATCCTCCCCTCCAATTTTTACTTTTCCAAAAGAAGGAACAGAGAAGGGGGCCAAGTGAGAATTTTCCCTCTTAGGCTCAGTCCTCTGTTCTTAATGCTACCTCACAAATACAAGTAATGTGAATATGTATGAAAATGATTATAATAATAATAATTTTTTTACATACTAATCGCCATTTCCTGCATTAGCAAGGTAGCATTAAGAACAGAGGACTGAGCTTTTGAGGGAATATCCTCACTTGGCCCCCTCCTCTGTTCCTTCTTTTGGAAAATTAAAAAACAAGAGGAGAGGATTTCCAGCCCCCTGCTCCCTTCCCTTTTAGTCACCTTCTATGACATGCAGGGAGTATGTGGGAAGTAAGTCTTTCTCCCCTATCCCCAGGGATAATGATGATGATAATAATAATAACAATTATCTATTACTATACTTAATTGCTGTTTTCCCCATCATTGAGGTAGTGCCAGGAAACAGAAGAAGAATGGCCCATCCACTCGTATACACACACACATATATATATATACATAAATGCCCATACACGCTTATATATATACTTATACAAGGTGCAAGAGGAGAAAAAGAGGGCAAATGAGAGTTGGGGTGAGAGAATATCATTAAATTTTAGGGAGAATACAGAGATGTTGTGGAAGGAGGTAAGTAGTGTGCATAAGACAAGAGAACAAATTGGAACATTGGTGAAGGGGCTAATGGGGAGGTAATAACAAGTAGTGGTGAAATGAGGAGGAGATGGAGTGAGTATCTTGAAGGTTTGTTGAGTATGTTTGTTGATAGAGTGGCAGATATAGGGTGTTTTGGTTGAGGTGGAGTGCAAAGTGAGAGGGTCAGGGAGAATGGATTGGTAAACAGAGAAGAGGTAGTGAAAGCTTTGTGGAAGATGAAAGCCAGCAAGGCTGTGGGTTTGGATGGTATTGCAATGGAATTCATTAAAAATGGGGGTGACTGTGTTGTTGATTGGTTGGTGAAGATATTCAGTGTTCATGGTGAAGTGCCTGAGGATTGGTGGAATGCATGCATAGTGCCATTGTACAAAGGCAAAGGGGATAAAGTTGAGTGTTCTAATTACAGAGGTATAAGTTTTTGAGTATTCCTGGGAAATTATACGGCAGGGTATTGATTGAGAGGGTAAAGGCATGTACCTCCAGAGTATCAGACTGGGGAAGGCTGTGTGGTTTCAGAAGTGGTAGAGGATGTGTGGATCAGGTGTTTGCTTTGAAGAATGTATGCGAGAAATACTAAGAAAAACAAATGGATTTGTATGTAGCATTTATGGATCTGGAGAAGGCATATGGTAGGGTTGATAGAGATGCTTTGTGGAAGATTTCTTTTTTCTCTTTTGCTAAATTCTTTACTTCTTGATCCCACCACTCGCTACCCTTTCTTTCACTAAAAACTTGGTTTCTTGATCCCACCACTCGCTACCCTTTCTAATCTGTCCACCTTTCTTATGCCGCATGTATCTTTTGTACAAGCCATCACTGCTTCCCTAAATACATCCCATTCTTCACCCACTTCCCTCAGATCATTTGCTCTTACCTTTTGCCACTCTACACTCTCTCTCTCCTGGTACTTCCTCACTCTAGTCTCTTTTCCAAGCTCACTTATTCCCACCACTCTCTTCTCCCCAACATTCTCTCTTGTTTTTTGAAAACCTGTACAAATCTTCACCTTTACCCCCACAAGATAGTGATCAGACATCCCTCCAGCTGCCCCTCTCAGCACATTAACATCCGAAAGTCTCTCTTTTACTGGCCTATCAGTCAACACATAATCCAGTAATGCCCTTTAATTGTCTCTCCTACTCACATATGTATCCTTATGATTATCTCTCTCTTAAAACCAGGTATTTCCAATCACCAGTCTTTTTTCTGCACATATTCACAAACTCTTCACCATTTCCATTCATAACACTGAATACCCCATGTACGCCAGTTACCCTCCATAACACTGAATACCCCATGTACACCAGTTACCCTCAACTGCCACAGTACTCGCCTTTGCATTTAAATCGCCCATAAGTAAAACCTGGTCTCGTGCATCAAAGCTCCCAACACACTCTCTCAGCTGCTTCCAAAACACTTGCCTCTCATGGTATTTCTTCCCATGACCAGGTGCATAAGCACCAATAATCACCCAGTTGCCTTGATCCCTTTTCAGATTTACTGACAATAATCCAGAATTTACTCTCTTACACTTTATCACATACTCTCACAGCTCCTGCTTCAGGACTAGTGCTACTCCTTCCTTAACTCTTGTCATCTCACCAACCCCTGACTTTACTCCCAAGACTTCCCCAAACCTTTCTTCCCCTTTACCCCTGAGCTTTGTTCTCTCACAGCAGAACATCCAGGTTTCTTTCCTCAAACATACTACCTATTTTACCTTTCGTCCCCTCTTGGTTAAATCCACACACATTCAGACTCCCCAATCTGAGCTTTCGAGGAGGATGAGCACTCCCAGCTTGACTCCTTTCATTTCCCTTTTTAGAAATTGAAATACAAGGAGGGGAAGGTTTTCAGCCCCCCGTACCTTCCCCCTTTAGTTACCTTCTATGATACGCAGGGAATACTTCAGAAGGCTTTTAAGAAATAACTATAAGGGACACTTGTGTTGTCTGCATGCAGTACAGATACTGTGTGTAAAATAAGAATAGGTGAGTAGTTTTATAGAATATCAAAAATGTATTAGATCATGTGGCCAAAGTTGTGATATTTGTATGAGATAGGTGAAGATCCAAGTTAAATCTTATTATGAGGGTACACTCCAAATTAGTTTTGAATCTCATGTGTTCGCTTTAACCCTCAAACTGTGGTTACAAGAAAACTTAGCTACCTATGTATGTGCAACAGTACTACAAAAAAATATTTTAGATATATTATATTGTTTTAGAATTAAGGATAAGCTAGCACAAGTGAAAAAAAAAATCCATTACCTACCTTTGCTTTGCTGTGGATGAGTGTTGAAGTGAGCATCTGGGGGATACCCAACCAGCTTATTAGTGCATAGCGAGAGAGGGGGGGGGGGGAGCATTATATAATGGGGGAGGAAGTGGTGAGGAGTGAATGGAGTGTTGAACTTGTCATGCAATTTTTAAAGCAGCAGAAATTTTGTCGGGATGCCATAACTATTTTTGTATCGTTATCACTTGATGTGTCCCAGTTAGGACGTCTGAACAAATGAGTAATTGACAGCAACCAAGTTCATCTGAGAATTACTGTAAAGCTTACAGTTTACAATACACATCTTTGCTGGCGATTTCCTTTACACATCATCCCTATTGTAGTAAGTAGATGGTAGTGGAAGATGGTGATGTTGGTGACAGAGATGCAGCTGAGGTTCTCAGTGGTGTAGAGGCCTGCAGGGGCATGCAATATGGTTAATGAATGCTAAACATGGTGTACATTTTACAAGAGTAGGATGAAAATCCTGTTGTTTATATGTCGCAGTTGATCGTAAACCATCTGTGACATCTGTCACAGTTTAAGAATTAAGATGCAGAACAACTGTTTAAAGTATACAGTGTGATACATTTGACCTGACTCTTCAGGTTCATGTCGGTGCTTCTTCACTGAACCATGTTTACTCCAGATGACTGATGGATGACAGATTAATATCAGACAGACAAAGATATGCACAAGTGTCTGGGATGTTATGCAAGAGATGGAATAACAGATTCTAGACTGGCATAAGAGGAGGACTTTATTGAAGGATCAAAAATTCTCTTAAGTGAATGGTAATGAAAAATGCATACAGGAGGTGCCTCTTAAAACAAGGTTTAGATGAGAAAGACAGACAACAAGAGGCCTGATTGGTCCATGTCTCGGTTGTCTGAAAAAAATGAGTTTAACGTGGCAAGAAAATTTAATTCCTCTCTGCAGCTTTTTAAGCTGTCCCTGTTACCTCTTGTCATTTATACTTTATTTCTAGCATTTTTCTCAGAGTATACCTGAATTTATAAAATTTTTGTCTAAATGACTTTTGAAGGCATTTATGATCTAAGCATTCACTATGTCTGATGGTAACTTATTCCAATGCTCAACACACTTTTGGAAAAAGAAGCATTTTTTTTTACGTTCATACCACATCTTTTAACTTTGAGTTATGATCTATTTGTCCTGATAACCGTACTTTCTTTTATTTTGAAAGGATGTTTGTGATTTACGTTATCGAACTTGTTCGGAATTTTGAACACTTGGATTAAGTTCAGTTTTGTCGCATGTCTTTGTACTTGCTCTAATTTTTCCTCTTTTTTTGATAGTTTGGGGACCAAAACTGGACTGCATATTCAAGGTGTGGTCCTACTAAAGAATTTTAAAGTATGGGAATTATTTGTGGTGTCTTGTAATCTACGTTCCTGGCTGTGAAACCTAACATTTGGTTGTCTTTTTTACATGCTGCTTGACACTGCTTAGTGTACTTCAGATTGTTGCTAATGACAACTCCAAGGTCTTTTTCTTCATTAATTGGTAGTCATAATGGATATTCTTGTCTCCAAAGTGCATGACTTCACACTAGTTTACTTTAAACTTCACTTGCCATCTGTCACTGATCCATGTACAGAGTTCTTCACTGATTCCAAGTTCTTTAAGTTTATGTAAGTCTCTTTTGAGGTACTTTATCAAAAGCCTTTTGGAAATATATATATATACTACATCAGACTACTTTTTTGTCCCAGTTCTGATAAACATAAAAGAATTCCAGCAAATTTGTCAGGCAGGCTCTTCTATTGCAGAGAAACGTGTTGGTTGTCCGATATGATTGTGTTATCTTCTGGATATGACAATTTTATCTTATTATTTTTTTCAATCATTTTACCTAACACTGATGTAAGGCTAATTGGGAGGTAGTTCAAAGCACACTTTTTGTTTCCATTTTATATATATAGGAGTAACATTTGCTGGTTTCCACTCAGTTGTCACTTGACCATCCGATTGAGATATGTTGGGTAGTTTTGATATGGGGTATATCAGCTGTCTCTTGACCTTTAAAAATCTTGTGGAGTTATTTGGGCCATTGGATTTGTTAGGATTTAATTGGTCTAGGTATTTAAGTACTTCAGAGCTCTTTATTTCTCTAACCTTCAACTCTTCTTCATCAGATCTTTGAAAAGATTGCAGTATTCAAGATGTTTCTTCAATTGTGAATATGGAGTTAATAGAATAATTTAGTATGGTAGCCATTTCCTTGAATGTAGTTAGTGTGTCATGTTCATTTCATAATGGTCCAATTCCTTCTTTTACTGTCCTTCTTTGTTGTATATATTTGAAGAATTCCTTAAAATTATTCTTAGCTTTCAAAGAAATTCTTTTTCTTCCTTGTGTTTATTGTCTTATGACCTTTCACTCTCTTTGGATTTTGATTGATTCTTGGCGATTTTCATCGGTTCCCATTGATTTGAATTTCTTATATGTTTTCTTCGTTTGACAAATAGGTCATTCTGTTTACCTATTCAACCATTATGGTTTTGAAGTATTGCAAGTTCTCTTCATAATTTGTGGAATACGTTTATTTTCAATCTCGAGTAGTATGTTTTTAGAATCATTCCACATTTCCTTTACTGTGTGAATGTCAAGAAGTTTTATCCAATTGGTACTGCAAATTTTGCCTTGTTTTCGAAATTTGCTTGCATGTAATCTGGGATCAAGAGTTTGTTGTCATTTCATAATCTAAATTTATCTCTTAATTTAATAAAATTGTAATTGCTTTGTGACAAACTCTCAGCAACTTCATAGTGGTTAATTAAGCTTGTGTCACTGATGAGGACAAGATCAGGAATGTTTTTATCACTAGACAGTGTTTTGATTAACTGTTCTAGAAAAGAGTTTTCAATTGGTTCCGTTAGTCTCTTTCCCTCTTGGTCACCTGTTGACGTGTTCCAGTTTATGTTTGGACTGCTGAAGTCTCCTACTATTATAACATCTTAATATTTCCTATAGTTTTGATTTCATTGTATAGCATCTTATCGTCGACTTCTTTTTGCTTAGAAGGTCTGTAAATAATACCAAGATGTAGTTTTACTTTTGAACTTGCCAGTAATGTCATTATAAAGAGAGTCGTAAGTGTGTGTGTCTACTTTGCTTCTCATGATAGCACTTAGATTGTTATCATTGTCGATCAAAACTCCACCAGCTATCCTTACAAGCGATCTTTTGTATATAGTTCGCTTTTTCAGTAACTGCATAGGATACAAGTTCAAAATGTTTTGTAAAGATGCTCAAGGTATTTTTGTATATTGAATTTACTTTCCTTAGAGTTGATTTCTGGACTGAATTTGCTTTTTGTGTGTGTGTGTGTGTGTGTGTTTGTATTATCACTGATAATGTCTGCATGTGCAGCAGCAGCAGAGAGATTGTTCCCCATCTGTTTTGGGTTCACCACCTTAACTCTGACCTTCCCCACACTGGACCCTATCAGCCTTGTTACTTGAGAGTTGACCTGTAGCTGTATGAACCTGCTATTTATAATGCCCGAGTTGTCCCCAACTGACCCTACTTGACCTTTCTTTGCTCATTCCTCTGCTGCTACCTTTATAGTGACCAGACTGGATTCCGTGTCTTTCAGATTCCCCCTGCACAGACCCACCCCACACAGTTACCTTCTTACCATCCCCCACTCTTGCAAGTTCCTCTGTCAGCTTAACCATGATTTGCCATCCTGAGTAGTATCTCTATTGAAAAAAAGGCCTAATGTTCTCATCCAGTAATCTGCCAAGGCTGGCTTTCCCTATTCCATTTAAGTGAAGATCTTCCCTAGCATACAGAGATCTTTCAAGACTAAACAGGTCCCACAGGTTTATACTAAACACACTATCCTCCTCCCCATAGAAAGCTTCAGTTCTGTTTATCCCCAGCATTTTACTTGGGGTACAGGAGTTGACAATATACCTTGGCAGCAATCTCGGTTTTATATGCTTCCTTTATTTTTTTTTTTATTTTGCTTTGTCGCTGTCTCCAACGTTAGCGAGGTAGCGCAAGGAAACAGACGAAAGAATGGCCCAACCCGCCCACGTACACATGTATATACATACACATCCACACACGCAAATGTACATACCTACATCTCAATGTACACATATATATACACACACAGACATATACATATATACACATGTACACAATTCATACTGTCTGCCTTTATTTGTTCCCATCGCCACCTCGTCACACATGGAATAACAACCCCCTCCCCCATCATGTGCGCGAGGTAGGGCTAGGAAAAGACTCCAAAGGCCCCATTCGTTCACACTCAGTCTCTAGCTGTCATGCAATAATGCACCGAAACCACAGCTCCCTTTCCACATCCAGGCCCCACACACTTTCCATGGTTTACCCCAGACGCTTCACATGCCCTGGTTCAATCCATTGACAGCACGTCGACCCAGGTATACCACATCGTTCCAATTCACTCTATTCCTTGCATGCCTTTCACCCTCCTGCATGTTCAGGCCCCGATCACTCAAAATCTTTTTCACTCCATCTTTCCACCTCCAATTTGGTCTCCCACTTCTCCTCGTTCCCTCCACCTCTGACACATATATCCTCCTGGTCAATCTTTCCTCACTCATTCTCTCCATGTGACCAAACCATTTCAAAACACCCTCTTCTGCTCTCTCAACCACACTCTTTTTATTTCCACACATCTCTCTTACCCTTACATTACTTACTCCATGAAACCAACTCACACCACATATTGTCCTCAAACATCTCATTTCCAGCACATCCACCCTCCTGTGCACAACTCTATCCATAGCCCACGCCTCGCAACCATGCAACATTGTTGGAACCACTATTCCTTCAAACATACCCATTTTTGCTTTCCGAGATAATGTTCTCGACTTCCAAACATTCTTCAAGGCTCCCAGAATTTTCGCCCCCCTCCCCCACCCTATGATTCATTTCCACTTCCATGGTTCCATCTGCTGCCAGATCCACTCCCAGATATCTAAAACACTTTACTTCCTCCAGTTTTTCTCCATTCAAACTTACCTCCCAATTGACTTGACCCTCAACCCTACTGTACCTAATAACCTTGCTCTTATTCACATTTACTCTTAACTTTCTTCTTTCACACACTTTACCAAACTCAGTCACCAGCTTCTGCAGTTTCTTACATGAATCAGCCACTAGCGCTGTATCATCAGCGAACAACAACCTGACTCGCTTCCCAAGCTCTCTCATCCACAACAGACTTCATACTTGCCCCTCTTTCCAAAACTCTTGCATTCACCTCCCTAACAACCCCATCCATAAACCAATTAAACAACCATGGAGACATCACACACCCCTGCCGCAAACCTACACTCACTGAGAACCAATCACTTTCCTTTCTTCCTACCCGTACACATGCCTTACATCCTCGATAAAAACTTTTCACTGCTTCTAACAACTTGCCTCCCACACCATATATTCTTAAAACCTTCCACAGAGCATCTCTGTCAACTCTATCATATGCCTTCACCAGATCCATAAATGCTACATACAAATCCATTTGTTTTTCTAAGTATTTCTCACATACATTCTTCAAAGCAAACACCTGATCCACATATCCTCTACCACTTCTGAAACCACACTGCTCTTCCCCAATCTGATGCTCTGTACATGCCTTCACCCTCTCAATCAATACCCTCCCATATAATTTACCAGGAATACTCAACAAACTTATACCTCTGTACTTTGAATTTGAGCACTCACTCTTATCCCCTTTGCCTTTGTACAATGGCACTATGCAAGCATTCCGCCAATCCTCAGGCACCTCACCATGAATCATACATACATTAAATAACCTTACCAACCAGTCAACAATACAGTCACCCCCTTTTTTAATAAATTCCACTGCAATACCATCCAAACCTGCTGCCTTGCCGGTTTTCATCTCCCGCAAAGCTTTTACTACCTCTACTTTATTTACCAAATCATTTTCCCTAACCCTCTCACTTTGCACACCACCTCGACCAAAACACCCTATATCTGCCACTCTATCATCAAACACATTCAACAAACCTTCAAAATACTCATTCCAACTCCTTCTCACATCACCACTACTTGTTATCACCTCCCCATTAGCCCCCTTCACTGAAGTTCCCATTTGCTCCCTTGTCTTACGCACTTTATTTACCTCCTTCCAAAACATCTTTTTATTCTCCCTGAAATTTAATGATACTCTCTCACCCCAACTCTCATTTGCCCTCTTTTTCACCTCTTGCACCTTTCTCTTGACCTCCTGCCTCTTTCTTTTATACCTCCTATGACTTTCTGCTTCCTTAGACTTTCTTTAAACTTGCAAATAAGTCCTCTCTTCTTTGCTAATATATCTTCCAATCTCCCATTAACTACATTGTTTGTCCCCACCTAATTGACAAAAATCACATCCGTGGGCTTGTTTGAGACTATGTTGTCAAATTTTTCTCAGATGTGTTTTACCCTAGCACCTGCATATCAGAAGTTCTTTCTATTTCTACCTCTTGCATGGAACTCCTGGTCTTAATGTCTAACTATGGAGTCCCCGACCAAGGTGATGCTACAATCATCCTGTACTTCATCATCTAGTATGCCAAACATATTGTGAGTGGAGAGTTTGTTGCTAGTATGTTGTTTGATGATGTGGCAACAAGTTTTCCTCACAGGTTGGAAGATGGAAGTATCTTTCAGCTTTTTCTCAATGGTTTCAATCTTACTAAGACATCTACGCTAAATGATGTACACTTTCTCTTCCCACCCTTTCATCTTAACATCAGTTTCTCCAAGGCTTCGCTGTTTTTCTAACCCTACCAAAAGCCTATCAAACATGTTTCAGAACAAACAAACAAATGTACTCACTTTCTTTAAGGAGATAATCCCTGGTGAACTTCCAGTGGCATCTAGGGCAGGCAACTTTATAAGCTGGAGCCATCTTCAAGGATTTCACTAAGATTCAAAGGATTTACTAAGATTCAAGAGATTTCACTAAGATTCAAGTAAGTCACTAAGCGGCACACAAAAAGACCTGTTTGAAACTGGTTTGCCAAGTGTGTTGCTAGAGCAAGTCTGTTCTTGACAAGTGTTGGCACACAACTTTGGTGTAAGGATGACTGTAAGTAGGCTACTGACACAATTTTACTGGCCTGGTATTAAAGTTGTTGCCGAATTTTGTAGTTGTCCAGTTTGTTAGAAAGTAGGAAAACCAAGTAAGATTATTCACTCAGCTCAGTTAAAACCTCTTCCAGTTTTTGGCAAGCCTTTTATTAAAATCATAATTGATCGTGTTGGACATTTGCCAAAAAACGCGAAGAGGAAATAATTATTTGTTGACGTGTTTATCAACCCACTTTTCTGAACCAGTTCTGCTGTTGAGTATCCACACTAAAAACATTGTAAGAGAGTTCGTTGAATATTCTTCATGGGTATGATTGCCAGAGATAATTCAGTCAAATCAAGGGAGCAATTTCACCTTCACTGTTTAAAAAAGTTTTGTAATGATTTCACATTAAACAGAATCTTTCAAGTCCATATCACCCTCAGCATTAAGGTAGCTTAGAATGGTTTCATCAAGCATTGAAGAATACCCTGAGAGTGTATTGTGAACTTGAAATTGATTGGAATGAGGATATCCTGTTAGCTTTGTATCCTTCTTTGTGCTGCCACTGGAGATCACAGTTGAGGCCAGATACCCCGATGACACAGGACCGAGTGAACCATCTGAGGAGGATTGCGATGTCATGCCAGGCGACAAAATTGGGCCAAAAGCGGACCACCCTCCAGACCCCAAAGTTGATGAAGATGAGGCGATAAAACCTCAGTTGGAAGACAGTAGCCTAAAGGAAGGCTGGAACAAAGCAAAGAGATATGATCAGCCAGATGATGAGTTAGCAGGACTCCACACCCACGGTGAGTTGCTTCTGAGAAAGTGGAGACCTCTAAGGATTCCCATGCCAGATCACTGAGAGACAAAAAAGTGAACTGCAGCTCCTTAGGTGTGCAGGAACAGCATCACTGATTCACCCCATGATTCCAGTTCATTTGGACTCTCAGGAACAAGGAAGATCACAAGGAGGTCACCGACATGGCTCCACTAGCTTAGAACTTTGAAAGGCGCTGCCCAACCCTACAGAAGCTGTCCAACATGTCACAAAGTTGGAAAACCAAATAAGATTATTCACCCAGCTCCACTAAAACCTATTCTAGCTTTTTGCAAGCCTAATAGTAAAATCATAATTGATTGTGTTGGACTTTTGCCAAAAACTCAGAGGAAATGATTTGTTGATTATTGTGTTTATCAACCACTTTCCCAAAGCAAATCCGCTTAGGAGTATCCACACTATTTTAAAACGATGTAAGAGATTAAGTTGAATATTTTTCATGGTTAGGATCATCAGAAATAATTCAGTCAGATCAAGGAAGCAATTTCACTTCCACTTTGTTTAAGATAGTTTTGAAAGGATTTCACATTAAACAATCTTTCAAATCCATAGCATCCTCGAAGACAAGGTATCTTAGAACGGTTTCATCAAACATTGAAGAATACTTTGAGAATGTATTGTGAAGAACTTGGAATTGATTTGGATGAGGGTGTCCCGTTAGCTCTACATTCTGCTTATGTTGTTACTAGAGCTGTGGTTCACGTTAGAGATGTAGATGCTGTAGGATTGAATGAGATATTTGAGGAGGAGGAGTGTGATGTCAAGTTAGGTGACAAAGTGGAGTTAAAAGTGGATTATCTTCCAAATTTCAAAGTTGATGAGGTGATAAAGGTTAAGTTGTAAGATAGTAGTTTGGAGGAAGATTGGAATGAAACAAAGAGAAATGATCAGTTGGATGATGAATCGGTAGGATTATATATTCATGTGAGGTGTTAATGAGAAAATGGAGACCTCCAAGTATTCCTCAGATCATTGGGAGATGAAAAAAGTAGATTATAGTTCCTTGGGTGTGAAGGAATATCATGATTCTAGTTTTTCTGGTATAGGTGTAGGGAAGACTGTAAGTAGGTTACTGGTGCATTTCTATTGGCCTTGGTATTAAGAAAGATTATGAATTTTGTAGTTGTCCAACTTGTCAGAAAGTAGGAAAACTAAATAAGATAATTCAACCAGCTACACTAAAACCTCTTCCTGCTTTTGGCAAACCTTTTAATAAAATCGTAAGTGATTGTGTTGGACCTTTGCCAAAAACTCGGAGGAAATAATTATTTGTTGACTGGCATGTTCATCAACCCATTTTTCTGAAGCAATTCCACAGAGGAATATCCACTCCAAAAACATTGTAAGAGTTAGAAATCATTTGAAGTATTAAGGTAGTGTAAGGGTGGAGGGATGATTGAAATGAGCTAACCAAGGAAAAGGTAAATCCAGGCAGTTTCCAAAGGTTTAAAAGGCTACTTTAAGGCAGAGAATGCTTGGGAGATGGGATCCAGCGAGCATGTAAACTATTAATTTCTCTTTTTGGGGGGTCACTAAATTTCCTCTCCTATTTCATATCAGATAATTGCTTTAACCAAATTTCATATTATAGGATACAACATCCCATATCCCTGTGTATTAACAAAACTCGATTCCCATTTATCTAGAGTGGATCAGATGTATACAATCGTTTGGTTCTTTTGTACACATCTTCAGCTTTTGAGCAGCATGCTAAAGATATGCTGTCACAAAACTGCAGGTAAAAATGTTTCATGATAAACTATATATGTAGGATATGCAGAGATTAATGTCTGTGTTTCTGTTTTTGATAGGGTCAATGTTGTTGTGCTGGTACAAGGATTTTTGTTGAAGATGATGTTTATGATGAATTTGTTGAGCGCAGTGTTGAACGTGCCAAGATTCGCAAAGTTGGTAACCCATTTGACTCGCAGACTGAACAAGGACCCCAGGTTTGCCCATTTTCATCTTGTGTTTTTGTCAGAGGTTGAATGTAATGTTTTGCATGACACTTTGTACTTGCTTGAAACTGTCATTTTTCCATCCTCTTTAAGGATTTCAGTAACTGCATATCGAGTATTGCCAATTGACTAATATCTGTATAAACAAATTTTTCTCTTGACATTCTGAATTGCTAAAAGTATTTTCAGGATATTGGAACTTACATAGTTTGAATATTTAAAGAAGTATTCAGTATTATCTTTACAGGACCTTATATATTTTACTTTTTTAATCTAACCTTTTTATACTTTACTAGATGTATAATAAAAATATTGCATTAGCATCATCATAGTACAATGTGTTTACTTGTATTTATCTTTGAACAGGTGGATGGAGAACAAATGAATAAGATTTTATCCCTTATTGAATCTGGAAAGAGTGAAGGAGCCAAGATGTGTTTTGGAGGAAAGCGTATAGGCGAGAAGGGATACTTCATTGAACCAACGGTTTTTGCTGATGTTCAAGACAATATGCGCATTGCTAAGGAGGAGGTACTGCGACAGTTACTGTGAATGACCTTGCTCATTATGCTTTTGTGTAGATATGGGAAATCATCTTTCTCAAATAGGTCTGTTACATACAAGTCTTGTGTAAATAAATCAAACTCCTTATTCTACAGATTTTTGGGCCAGTCCAGCAGATTTTGAAATTCAGTGATATTAATGAAGTAATTAAACGTGCTAACACGACTGAGTATGGTTTAGCAGCAGCAGTATTCACAAAGGATTTGGATAAGGCCAACTTGTTTGCACAGGGTCTGCGTGCTGGAACTGTTTGGTAAGTGAGAGTATTTTCATTCATCTTGCTAATATGATGTTAACATTGCTGTGTAAATGAATCCTTTACACTACCATTTTACTTTGAGAATATTATCTGTAAAAGGTCCCACCATTTTCAACAGAACATTGTGATATGTGGAGCATAGTTGTGTATAGACACAGCCACTTGTACATTTGATATGTATAAACACTGATAATGCACCATTCATTTTTTTCAGGATCAACTGCTATGATGTACTGAATGCCCAGACTCCTTTTGGAGGTTACAAAATGTCAGGCCAAGGGAGAGAAAACTCAGAATATGCATTACGGAACTACTATGAAGTAAAGGCAGTTATAACGAAACTTCCAGTCAAGAATGCCTGAAGTTGTAAGCGGAAGAAAATGTAATCTAAGGAAATTCCAGTGTTTTGTTGTTATATATGAATAGGAAAGACTGTTCTGCTTATTCCACTGAATGTCAGTATTATGTTAAAAGCATTTTTGTAAGGTCTATTATTGTGTGATGAATAGAAAAGGAAGATAGTAAATTATAATGAGAACAGGGATTTAATTTTGGTGTAAGAAATCTTATTCTTCAATGTTGGGGTTTTAATAAAAGTTGAATTTTGATTATCTATGGTTTAGTTTTGAAATCTCTTAATGAAAAATTAAAAATTAAAGGCTTACTTTTTGTAAGATGAAAACTGGCTGGTTTGATATTGTACTTCAGGATTTGAAGAGCAGAGCAGAAAATTAATCAACTAATAACGGTAGGGATAATGCATTCTGTGTATTTGGACACCCTGGGTAATATTATCTTCATAGTTATTTGTGTCTTACACCAAGCAAATGTCTACTTGCATATTTGAAGTACATTATTATTGTTGACTACTTTGTAGTGTTCATCAAGCTGATGAGAACTTAAATATATTTTAATAATTTTGTATGCTCATTTCTTTCCCCTTTCACTGGTTAACATTACATAACTGAAAAGAAATTGTACATGTGCATTTGTTGCGAAATGAATAAAGGATTTTGTGTAAAAAATGTAGTCATGGTTTACTTTTAAATCAGCAATGCTTAGTTATAATTTCTTCACTTTCAATTGTTTACTGTGAAAGCATGATGTTTAAAGTTTCTGCAGAGATGAATTTTATTTAAAGTTAATTGTACTTGTAGTAATAAAGTAAGTCAAGCCAGGAACAGGTAAATGGTATTGCAATTCAAGTCTGAATAAATAGAGGGTCCAGTAATTTTGGCATCATAAGATTACAATCACTTTCCTCTCTTCCTACACGTACACATGCCTTACATCCTCGATAAAAACTTTTCACTGCTTCTAACAACTTTCCTCCCACACCATATATTCTTAATACCTTCCACAGAGCATCTCTATCAACTCTATCATATGCCTTCTCCAGATCCATAAATGCTACATACAAATCCATTTGCTTTTCTAAGTACTTCTCGCATACATTCTTCAAAGCAAACACCTGATCCACACATCCTCTACCACTTCTGAAACCACACTGCTCTTCCCCGATCTGATGCTCTGTACATGCCTTCACCCTCTCAATCAATACCCTCCCATATAATTTACCAGGAATACTCAACAAACTTATACCTCTGTAATTTGAGCACTCACTCTTATCCCCTTTGCCTTTGTACAATGGCACTATGCACGCATTCCGCCAATCCTCAGGCACCTCACCATGAGTCATACATACATTAAATAACCTTACCAACCAGTCCACAATACAGTCACCCCCTTTTTTAATAAATTCCACTGCAATACCATCCAAACCTGCTGCCTTGCCGGCTTTCATCTTCCGCAAAGCTTTCACTACCTCTTCTCTGTTTACCAAATCATTTTCCCTAACCCTCTCACTTTGCACACCACCTCGACCAAAACACCCTATATCTGCCACTCTATCATCAAACACATTCAACAAACCTTCAAAATACTCACTCCATCTCCTTCTCACATCACCACTACTTGTTATCACCTCCCCATTTGCGCCCTTCACTGAAGTTCCCATTTGCTCCCTTGTCTTACGCACCCTATTTACCTCCTTCCAGAACATCTTTTTATTCTCTCTAAAATTTAATGATACTCTCTCACCCCAACTCTCATTTGCCCTTTTTTTCACCTCTTGCACCTTTCTCTTGACCTCCTGTCTCTTTCTTTTATACATCTCCCACTCAATTGCATTTTTTCCCTGCAAAAATCGTCCAAATGCCTCTCTCTTCTCTTTCACTAATACTCTTACTTCTTCATCCCACCACTCACTACCCTTTCTAATCAACCCACCTCCCACTCTTCTCATGCCACAAGCATCTTTTGCGCAATCCATCACTGATTCCCTAAATACATCCCATTCCTCCCCCACTCCCCTTACTTCCATTGTTCTCACCTTTTTCCATTCTGTACTCAGTCTCTCCTGGTACTTCCTCACACAGGTCTCCTTCCCAAGCTCACTTACTCTCACCACCCTCTTCACCCCAACATTCACTCTTCTTTTCTGAAAACCCATACAAATCTTCACCTTAGCCTCCACAAGATAATGATCAGACATCCCTCCAGTTGCACCTCTCAGCACATTAACATCCAAAAGTCTCTCTTTCGCACGCCTGTCAATTGACACGTAATCCAATAACGCTCTCTGGCCATCTCTCCTACTTACATAAGTATACTTATGTATATCTCGCTTTTTAAACCAGGTATTCCCAATCATCAGTCCTTTTTCAGCACATAAATCTACAAGCTCTTCACCATTTCCATTTACAACACTGAACACCCCATGTATACCAATTATTCCCTCAACTGCCACATTACTCACCTTTGCATTCAAATCGCCCATCACTATAACCCGGTCTCGTGAATGTAGGTTTGCGGCAGGGGTGTGTGATGTCTCCATGGTTGTTTAATTTGTTTATGGATGGGGTTGTTAGGGAGGTAAATGCAAGAGTTTTGGAAAGAGGGGCAAGTATGAAGTCTGTTGGGGATGAGGGAGCTTGGGAAGTGAGTCAGTTGATCGCTGATGATACAGCGCTGGTGGCTGATTCATGTGAGAAACTGCAGAAGCTGGTGACTGAGTTTGGTAAAGTGTGTGGAAGAAGAAAGTTAAGAGTAAATGTGAATAAGAGCAAGGTTATTAGGTACAGTAGGGTTGAGGGTCAAGTCAACTGGGAGGTGAGTTTGAATGGAGAAAAACTGGAGGAAGTAAAGTGTTTTAGATATCTGGGAGTGGATCTGGCAGCGGATGGAACCATGGAAGCGGAAGTGGATCATAGGGTGGGGGAGGGGGCAAAAATTCTGGGAGCCTTGAAGAATGTGTGGAAGTCGAGAACATTATCTCGGAAAGCAAAAATGGGTATGTTTGAAGGAATAGTGGTTCCAACAATGTTGCATGGTTGCGAGGCATGGGCTATGGATAGAGTTGTGCGCAGGATGTGCTGGAAATGAGATGTTTGAGGACAATGTGTGGTGTGAGGTGGTTTGATCGAGTGAGTAACGTAAGGGTAAGAGAGATGTGTGGAAATAGAAAGAGTGTGGTTGAGAGAGCAGAAGAGGGTGTTTTGAAGTGGTTTGGGCACATGGAGAGAATGAGTGAGGAAAGATTGACCAAGAGGATATATGTGTCGGAGGTGGAGGGAACGAGGAGAAGAGGGAGACCAAATTGGAGGTGGAAAGATGGAGTGAAAAAGATTTTGTGTGATCAGGGCCTGAACATGCTGGAGGGTGAAAGGAGGGCAAGGAATAGAGTGAATTGGAGCGATGTGGTATACCGGGGTTGACGTGCTGTCAGTGGATTGAATCAAGGCATGTGAAGCGTCTGGGGTAAACCATGGAAAGCTGTGTAGGTATGTATATTTGCGTGTGTGGACGTATGTATATACATGTGTATGGGGGGGTTGGGCCATTTCTTTCGTCTGTTTCCTTGCGCTACCTCGCAAACGCGGGAGACAGCGACAAAGTATAATAAATATAAATAAATAAAAGATTACAATATGTGTCATTCCACATAATTGGTATTGTTCAATAAATAATTCCTGTGTTGATATTAAAATAGTCAAAAAGTATGTTAATATTTTGGATTTTTTATGCGTTGGTAGAACAATAGTTTCAAAATTGGAAAATATTTTGGTTAAGGGTACCTTTACCTTTATTACCAGAATTAAATTGCCAATTCAGTGTAGTGGATCAGATACATACAGCCTCTACTTGCTTACAAGTAACATGTTCCTTAAGGTGAAGGTTCTTGTAAACAAAAGTAGATGGCTTAGTAGCAAATGGAGGGAGTTAAATGCGTAATGAGCCAGCACATTAGTGGTTGACAAGTAGCTGTCTCATATTTCTACCTCACCCACATGTTAACTACTGGCATTCTGTCCATACAATCTCTCTCCGTCATACATAACACTTGACGACACTGCACTCTCACAGCTCATCCTTCGTATCTAGAATTTCCTTTGGTGACCGCTATGTGCTAGCCCTGTCTTTTGGCAAAATGGTAGGAGCAAAAGATGGAAGTACTAGGTAGGAAAATTTAGATAGGTACATTAGATAAATACATTAGTTAGTAGTAGTTGGGAAGTACAATAGACATGAGCATTAGATAGTGGTAGTCCGTAGGAACATTAGGTAGGAGCCTCTGCAAACACTGTGCTAGAGTTGCCCTCTGGTAGTGGCCTGTTAAGGGTGAGGTGCTAAAGGTGTGTTTAAAGTATTCATAAGAATCAATGTGCCCATAGATATGTCTGGTTTTCTATGAATTGTCCACAGAAACAATGGGAAAGTGACAGCCAGCAAAGCAGATTTTTTCAGAGCACCCATCAGACACTTAATTGTGAAGACACTTTATAATCATTCTTATACATATCCGTTCTAATATCTATTTCTTTTCTTTTTCTTTCTTTCGTACTATTCGCCATTTCCCACGTCAGCGAGGTAGCGTTAAGAACAGAGGAATGGGCCTTTGAGGGAACATCCTCACCTGGCCCCCTTCTCTGTTCCTTCTTTTGGAAAATTGAAAAAAACGATAGGGGAGGATTTCCAGCCACCCGCTCCCTCCCCTTTTAGTCGCCTTCTACGACACGCAGGGAATACGTGGGAAGTATTCTTTCTCCCCTATCCCCAGTGCATTCTAATATCTATTTCTATTATTACATTATAAAAATTATGCTTTTAAATATGTATGAATGTTTATTTAGAATATTTATTTTATTTGTTATACTTAGTCGCTGTCTCCCGTGTTAGCGAGGTAGCGCAAGGAAACAGATGAAAGAATGGCCCAACCCACCTGCATATACATAAACGCCCACACATGCACATATACATACCTATACATTTCAACATATATATACTTATACATACACATGTACATATTCATACTTGCTGCCTTCATCCATTCCTGTTGCCACCCTGCCACACATGAAACCATCCCCCCTCCCCTCGTGCATGCATGAGGTGGCGCTAGGAAAAGTCAATGAGGGCCACAGTTGTTCTCATTCAGTCTCTAGCTGTCATATGTAATGCACTGAAACCACAGCTCCCTTTCCACATCAAGACCCCACAAAACTTCCCATGGTTTACCCCAGATGCTTCACATGCCTTGTTTCAATCTATTGACAGCACATTGACCCTGGTATACCACATCGTTCCAATTCACTCTATTCCTTGCACGCCTTTTACCCACCTGTATGCTCAGGCACAGATCGCTCAAAATCTTTTTCAGTCCATCCTTCCGCCTCCAATTTGGGCTCCCATTGCTCGTTCCCTCCACCTATGACAAATATATCCTCTTTGTCAATCTTTTCTCACACATTCTCTCCATGTGACCAGACAATTTCAATACACCCTTTTCTGCTCTCTCAACCACACACTTTTTATTACCACACATCTCTTACCCTTTCATTACTTACTCGATCAAACTACCACACACCACATATTGTCCTCAAACATTTCATTTCTAATACATCCACCTTCCTCTGCACAACCATATCTATACCCCATGCCTTGCAACCATATTTTATTGTTGGAACCACTATTCCTTCAAACATAACCATTTTTGCTCTCAGAGATAACGTTCTTACCTTCCACACATTCTTCAGTGCTCAAAGAACCTTCGCCCCCTCCCCCATCCTCTGACTCGCTTCCACTTCCATGGTTCCATCCACTCCCAGATATGTAAAACACTTCACTTCCTCCAGTTTTTCTCCATTCAAACTTACCCCCAATTGACTTGTCCCTCAACCCTAGTGAACCCAATAACCTTGATCTTATTCACATTTACTCTGTTTTCTTCTTTCACACACTTTACCATACTCAGTCACCAACTTCTGCAGTTTCTCACCCAAATCAGCCACCAGCGCTCGATCATCAGTGAACAACAACTGACTAACTTCCCAAGCCCTCTCATCTACAACAGACTGCATATTTGCCCCTCTCTCCAAAACTCTTGCATTCACCTCCTTAACAACCCCATCCATAAACAAATTGAACAGCCATGGAGACATCACACACCCCTTCTGCTAACTGACATTCACTGGGAACCAATCCCTTTCCTCTCTCCCTACTCGCACACATGCCTTACATCCTTGATAAAAACTTTTCACTGCTTGCAGCAACTTACCTCCCACACCATATACTCTTAATACCTTCCACAAAGCACCTCATATCATATGCCTTCTTCAGATCCATAAATGTTACATACAAATCCATCTGTTTTTCTAAGTATTTCTCGCATACATTCTTCAAAGCAAACACCTGATCCACACATCCTCTACCACTTCTGAAACCACACTACTCTTCCCCAATCTGATGCTCTGTACATGCCTTCACCCTCTCAGTCAATACCCTCCCATATAATTTCCTAGGAATACTCAACAAACTTATACCTCTGTAATTTGAACACTCACCTTTATCTCCTTTGCCTTTGTACAATGGCACTATGTATGCAGTCCACCAATCCTCAGGCACTTCACCATACATATATTGAATATCTTCACCAGACAGTCAGCAATAGTCACCCCTTCTTAATAAATTCCACTGCAATACCATCCAATCCCACCGCCTTGCTGGCTTTCTTCTTCCGCAATGCTTTCACTACCTCTTCTCTGTCCACCAAACCATTCTCCCTGACCCTCTCTCTTTACACACCAACTCGACTAAAACACCCTATATCTGCCACTCTATCATCATACATATTCAACAAACCTTCAAAATACTCATTCCATCTCCTCACTTCACCACTAATTGTTATTACCTTCACCAATGTTCCCATTAATTCTCTTGTCTTACGCACTGTATTTACCTCCTTCCAAAATATCTTCTTATTCTCTCAAAAATTTAATGGTACTCTATCACCCCAACTCTCATGCCTGTTTTTCACCTCTTGCACCTTTCTCTTGACCTCTTGCCTCTTTCTTTTATACATATCCCAGTCATTCGCACTACTTTCCCGCAAAAAACATCCAAACGCCTCTCTTTTTCACTAATAGTCTTACTTCTTCATCCCACCACTTGCTACCCTTTCTAATCTGCCCACCTCCCACCTTTCTCATGCCACAAGCATCTTTTGTGCAAGCCATTACTGCTTCCCTAAATAACTCCCATTCCTCCCCCACTCCGCTTATGTTACTTGCTCTCTCCTTTTTTGTTATATCCGCAAGATATCACATTCAGACCATCAATTGACCCTCGAGCGAAAACAAACATTCAAGAAAGAGCAGCAGCTGAAATCACAAGATTGGTATCGATTTTCTTCTGTAGCAGTGGTTTTACCCACTTTTCTTTTCCTTCTTCAATTCCTTGTACACACTTGGGTAGTTTGATGTGGCAATAGTCAGCAGGAATTGTTCAGGTTACATCATGGCAGACTGTTTACACTAGAATTGCTGGGCTAGGATGGTTGTTCTCATTGCAGTTTTCATGTGAAAGAACAGATGGATGAGGGAAATCCAACCCACAAAAAACTGTGTATCCCATTGCTAAATGTTTAGTGTAAATTTACCCTAAGAAGCAGCACTGAAGTTCACTAGTTTTGGAGAGACTATTGCCATGGCCACCCCCCTTAAGGGATTTCCAGATGGGAATAGGTGTCAAATTTATAGATAGATTTAGATAGATAGGAAGGAGTTATACTTTTATTTTAGGAAATGCATACAGCTTTGCAACCCAGACATTGTGGGAGTGGTGATGAAACTTGCAAATGAGCTTGCCTCTCACCTTGTCTGTCCAGAAGGATACAAAATACCAAAAATGGATAGTGAATATAAGGGGGATTTGTCCTCTTGATAAAGGATTCCATTAAATTTTGGGATATATCAGTAACTGATGCTTCAGACAGCAGCCAATGGGGAAGTGTCATACAATCCTCAAAAGAAGTGTTATGATGCACAACATATGTATATAGAGAATAATAAAGGAACGATAAATATAGTGGAGCCAACATGACACCATCTTGTATGGGAAATTTATGATAATGGGTACTTCAGTAACAAGGAAATTCCTTGAAAGCATACAAAATGTCCTGCTTCATGTTGTAATAAGCATATAACTAGGGTAGATGATGTGCCAATACTTGTTCTTAAACACCAGCATGAACATTAAATGGTTTAGAACATGGTAACCTCTGATGACTAAGGGAGGAGGATAAAAATGTTGAGATATGATTCAACCAGAAAGGTCAAATGAGAGATCTAGGGGATATACAATGGAGATAGCCATCAAATGCAAGATACAGGGGAGCAAGGAATGAGAACTGCAAATGGAGAATGGAGGAGCAGAGATTTTGAAAAAAAGGCAAGACAGTCCAAAACTTCACATAAGCTCACCAGGAAGAAACACTCGGTGAAAGAGTAACTAATCAGGTTAAAGGACTTGGAGGGAAGATTTATCAAGGATAACAACGAAGTGTGAGGAGATGAATAAGTCCAAAAGTGTTTTTTCTGGTGGGGGGAAAAAACACCATTACCAAAGTGGGAGGGAATGAAGTCTTGGAACACACAGCAGAAATGATGTGATCAGGCTCTTGAAACAACTTGACTCATATAGAGCACATGATACAGATGAAATCTTCCCATATCTTCTGAAAGATGGCAAACGTGCCTTTATTATAAAAAAGGTGATTTGGAAACCACCGAACTACAAACCAGTCTCACTTACAAGTGTGGTTTGTAAGATATTCAGAAGGCATATGATTTATTGCATGCAAAGGAGGAACTGTTGAACTGGGAGACAATACTTACAGAAATGTCCACCCATTTTGTAGAATTCTATGACATGGTGTGCTTCATCTTGGATCAGAGAGAAGGATGGGCAAACTTTTGTGTTCTTGGACAGCTAAGAAGTTTTTGGCACTTCTCCATCTGAGTTTGAATAGATACATTTGTACGAGCATTAGTTAGTAATTGTCAGTGGGAACATTAGGTAGGAGCCTCTGCAAACACTACCCTCGAGTTGCCCTCTGCCAGTGGCCTGTTAAAGGCGAGGCACTAAATGCTAAGAAGCAGCCCTGGAATTCATTAGTTATGGAAACTGTTGTCATGGCCATCCCCCTAAGGGAGTTCCAATTGTGAACAGGCATCAAATCAACAGGCAGGAATAAAGGATAGGCTCCAGCACTGAAAAAGAGACCATTGTATTGCATGGGAACAAAAGCAAGTAAGAAGTACATCCTCAAAGTGAGCAGGGTTATAAGTGGCGTGTTGGAGGGGTCAGTCTTGGGTATAACTTGCATGAAAAATTGGATATGTATCTAAACATATTTATGGAGACTGCCAAGGTCATGAGAAAAATAAAAAATGATAATGCATCTGCCTACAGGCTACAGGAGGAGCTGAATTAACTCCACAATTGATTTGATAAATGGATGATAAGATTTAATCCATGTTGATGAAAATGGGACAAGTGAAAGAAAGCCTGATATGATTATTACCTTGAGGGAAATAAATGACAGGAATGTGCATGTGAAATACCTAATGCCTAATTTACTGCTGCAGTTAAAATTCAGAACTGAAAGAGATGAATTGTTTGCTGGCAAATGTAAGAGTCACATTCAAATTTATGGAATTCATGTTTGTAAAATTATCCACTACATATGCTTAACAAGTCTGGTCTGCACCTAGAGAATTACAATAATCTGACTGAGAGGGTACAAAGAAGAGCAACTAAGATGGTACTCGAATTAAGAGAACAGCAACAGCAATAAAACCGTCAATGTGGTGAAGAGAGAGAGGGGTGACCCAGTAACAGCCTTTAAGTCTCTAAACCACCTGAATGATACAAGGAACAGTTCTTAAAAGAGATGCAAAACCAGAGCAACCAGAGGCCATAACTACAACATGGGTAAAATGCTAGTCAGAAAAGAACTTAAGAAGTACTGGTTTAGTGTTAGTGTTGGAACAAGCTAACCAATGGGATAGGAAACATTGGCATATTACAAAGGTTTAAAAGATTACTCAGTGACATGCAAAATTCAGGAGTCAAGGCTAAATGAATGTACAACTTTCTTGTATTGTCCAAATACATAATTACATCTTCAACCCATGTACAGTGTCATGTATGCCCTGGAAATTTTTTTTGCTTTATTCTACAAGAGCTGGGGCACATATGCACTTTTTTTTTTTATATAACTGTAGGTGTGATGTATATATACAGCCATTAATGCTTGTTGTGGCATCCCACTAATTGTTAGCACAAGCCACTGCCTTTTTTCACTGATCAGTGTGACAGATGTCAGGAAAGCCTGTGATCTATGTCATCATGCCATATAATAATAAGTGATGTGATTATCTTACAAGATCATAGATATCAGTATTAAAAACACCATAGTAATCATATTAGTGACAAAAACCACTTCCAATTTACCACACATCTCATTATGTATACTTGACTATTCCCAGAGTACTTTTACACCTGGCAATGGAGGAGCACAAGTTAGAGCACATAGTAAATCAGTGTTTCACCCGGCTAAAATTTGTATATAATTTTATTTATGAAACTATATTCTTGCAATGATTTGATTCGAATGATGATACAGCTGATGTGTGATTGATAGATGAGAAAGTGAAGAAGCTGGATATGATTTGCCTAAGGTGAAAAGAAATGAAGAGTGAAGTGAATAAGCCAAGGTTACTTGCGTAAAATTCAGATGAAAGAGATGAATGTTCAATGGTAAGAGTACATTAATTAGGAATTCATGTGAGTAAAATTTCTATAATATGCTTGAAGTAGTCTGTCGACCTAGGAACGAATGATCAAGGGGGGTAAAAGAGAGCAACTAAGATTGGAGCCGATTGAAGAAAAGACATGCAATAAAACCGATCAATTGTGAAAGAGAGAAAATGGGTATGTTTACGCCTTTAAGTCTCTAAACCAACTAATGTACAAGGAACAGTTGCTTGAAGAGATGCAAGGAGGAACGAGGCTGAAACTAGAATGGGAGATCAATGGTAAGAGTTAGAGGTTGGTTTATCGAGTAGTAGAAAAGGGTAACCAAGATGGTGGAAATAAATTACAAGGTTTAAAGATACAGAGAGGCTAAATTTCGAATGGAGTTATGGGCTACAATGATGATGTATGTCAGATAAAATTAATCTCAAGCCTAATGTATAGGTCGATGGCCGAATTGTTGAAAGGCTTAGTCTAAATGAGGGGAAAGATGCAGTTTTATGTATTTTTGTGGATCGGGATGTATTATACAGGTAATGCTTGTGTGGATAAATGTAGAACAAGCAGTGCTTTTTAGTCGTGTACAGGGTTGAAAGTGCTGTCATGGATAAAGCAAGTAATAAAGGATTGATCTTAACAGATAGTTGTAGTATTAAAACCTTGTATCATGTAGTGAATAAACATTCAATTTGCCGGGGCGTTTGGGTCATTTCTTTCGGTACTTTTACCCTGCATGCGCACAATCGAAACGGGGAGACAGTGACAAAGTAAAAATTTATAATAAAAAAAAAAAAATATTCTTGTTAACTGCAGTAACAAACAAGCTTTTTTAGATATTTAAGAATATCCCATGTATACAGTGTACACTGGATATTCAACTACTGCTGTGAAATGTTAAAGTGAAACAAGGAATTCTACACTTATAAACTGCTTCTTACTTTTCACTATGCATATATCCTTATTCAACATGTTGAATAGCAACTACAAGCTTAAACAAAATAAAAATTGTGAAAACAGCCTAAAAATAAATATGTTTTTGTTTCAGAACTGAAAAATCATAAGATAATTTACCTTTACTATTAATATCCATTGAAAAATAAGGTTCCTACTGTGAAAGTTTAAAGTGCTTCTTACTTTTTCACTATGCATATATCCTTATTCAACATGTTGAATGGTAACTGCAAGTTAAAAAAGAAGAAAAAAAACTTGCCCTAAAAGCAAATTTGTTTTTATTTCAGAGCTGAAAATACCATGATTAAAGTAATTTACTTATAATATCAATATCATTTAAAAAACGTTCCTACACCAATGTCAGGATCAATTAGCTATGGGTTTTCTTCTGCATTTTGTTGTTTAAATTTCACTGTTTGGGTTTTCATTCATTTTTAAAGCTCAAGGGTAAAGGGGATGAGTGGTTTGGGAATGTTTTGGGAGTAAAGTCAGGGGTTGGTGAGAGGTCAAGAGCAAATGAAGGAGGAGCACTCCTCCTAAAACAGGAGTTGTGGGAGTATGTGATAGAGTGCAAGAATGTAAACTCTAGATTGATATGGGTAAAACTGAAAGTGGATGGAGAAAGATGGGTGATTATTGGTGCCTATGCACCTGGGCATGAGAAGAAAGATCATGAGAGGCAAATGTTTTGGGAGCAGCTGAGTGAGTGTTTTAGCAGTTTTGATGCACGAGACTGAGTTATAGTGATGGGTGATTTGAATACAAAGATGAGTAATGTTGCAGTTGAGGGAATAATTGGGGTACATGGGGTGTTCAGTGTTGTAAATGGAAATGGTGAAGAACTTGTAGATTTGGGGGCTGAAAAAGGACTGGTGATTGGGAATACCTAGTTTAAAAAGAGAGACATACATAAGTATACATATGTAAGTACAAGAGATGGCCAGAGAGTGTTATTGGATTACATTTTAATTGATAGGTGCATGAAAGAGAGACTTTTGCACGTTAATGTGCTAAAAGGTGCAAATGGAGAGATTTCTGATCATTATCTTGTGGAGGTGAAGGTGAAGATTTTTATAGGTTTTCAGAAAAGAAGTGAGGAAGTGGGGGTGAAGAGAGTGGTGGGAGTGAGCGAGCTTGGGAAGGAGACTTGTGTGAGGAAGAACCAGGAGAGACTGAGTGCAGAATGGAAAAAGATGAGAGCAATCGATGTAAGGGGAGTGGGGGAGGAATGGGATGTGTTTAGGGAAGCAGTGATGGCTTGCGCAAAAGATGCTTGAAGCATGAGAAATGTGGGAGGTGGGCAGATTAGAAAGGGTAGAGAGTGGTAAGATGAAGAAGTAAGATTGTTAGTGAAAGAGAAGAGGGAGGCATTTGGACAATTTTTGCAGGGAAATAGTGCAAATGGCTGGGAGATGTAGAAAAGAAAGAGGCAGAAGGTCAAGAGAAAGGTGCAAGAGATGAAAAAGAGGGCAAATGAGAGTTGGGTTGAGATAGTATCATTAAATTTCAGGGAGAATTAAAAGATGTTTTGGAAGGAGGTAAAGTGTGTAGAACAAGAGAACAAATGGGAACATCGGTGAAGGGGGCTAATGGGGAGGTAATAACAAGTAGTGGTGATGTGAGAAACAGATGGAGTGAGTATTTTGAAGGTTTGTTGAATGTGATAGATGATAGAGTGGCAGATATAGGATGTTTTGGTTGAAGTGGTGTGCGAAGAGAGAGGGTCAGGGAGAATGATTTGGTAAACAGAGAAGAGGTTGTAAAAGCTTTGCAGAAGATGAAAGCCAGCAAGGTGGCAAGTTTAGATGGTATTGCAGTGAAATTTATTGAAAAAGGGGTGACTGTTGTTGACTGGTTGGTGAGGATATTCAATGTGTGTATGGCTCATGGTGAAGTGCCTGAGGATTGGCGGAATGCATGCATAGTGCCACTGTATAAAGGCAAAGGGGATAAAAGTGAGTGCTCAAATTACAGAGATATAAGTTTGTTGAGTATTCCTGGAAATTTGTATGGGAGGGTATTGATTGAGAGGGTGAAGGTATGTACAGAGCATCAGATTGGGGAAGAGCAGTGTGGTTTCAGAAGTGGTAGAGGATGTGTGGATCAGGTGTTTGCTTTGAAGAATGTATGTGAGAAATACTTAGAAAAGCAAATGGATTTGTATGTAGCATTTATAGATCTGGGGAAGGCATATGATAAGAGTTGATAGAGATGCTCTGTAGAAGGTATTAAGAACATATGGTGTGGGAGTCAAGTTGTTAGAAGCAGTGAAAAGTTTTTATCGAGGATGTAAGGCATGTGTACGTGTAGGAAGAGAGGAAAGTGATTTGTTCTCAGTGAATGTTGGTTTGCAGCAGGAGTGTGTGTTGTCTCCATGGTTGTTTAATTTGTTTATGGATGGGGTTGTTAGGGAGGTGAATGCAAGAGTTTTGGAAAGAGGGGCAAGTATGCAGTCTGTTGTGGATGAGAGAGCTTGGGAAGTGAGTCAGTTGTTGTTCGCTGATAATACAGAGCTGGTGGCTGATTCATGTGAGAAACTGCAGAAGCTGGTGACTGAGTTTGGTAAAGTGTGTGAAAGAAGAAAGTTAAGAGTAAATGTGAATATGAGCAAGTTTATTAGGTATAGTAGGGTTGAGGGTCAAGTCAATTGGGTAGTAAGTTTGAATAGAGAAAACTGGAGGAAGTGAAGTGTTTTAGATATCTGGGAGTGGATCTGGCAACGGATGGAACCATGGAAGCGGAAGTGAATCATAGGGTGGGGGAGGGGGCAAAAATCCTGGGAGCCTTGAAGAATGTGTGGAAGTCGAGAACAGTATCTCGGAAAGCAAAAATGGGTATGTTTGAAGGAATAGTGGTTCCAACAATTTTGTATGGTTGCGAGGCGTGGGCTATGGATAGAGTTGTGTGAAGGAGGGTGGATGTGCTGGAAATGAGATGTTTGGGGACAATATGTGGTGTGAGGTGGTTTGATCGAGTAAGTAATGTAAGGGTAAGAGAGATGTGTGGAAATAAAAAGAGCGTGGTTGAGAGAGCAGAAGAGGGTGTTTTGAAATGGTTTGGTCACATGGAGAGAATGAGAGGAAAGATTGACCAAGAGGATATATGTGTTGGAGGTGGAGGGAACGAGGAGAAGTGGGAGACCAAATTGGAGGTGGAAAGATGGAGTGAAAAAGATTTTGAGTGATCGGGGCCTGAACATGCAGGAGGGTGAAAGGCGGGCAAGGAATAGAGTGAATTGGATCGATGTGGTATACCGGGGTCAATGTGCTGTCAATGGATTGAATCGGCATGTGAAGCATCTGGGGTAAACCATGAAAAGTTGTGTGGGGCCTGGATGTGGAAGGGGAGCTGTGGTTTCGGGCATTATTACATGACAGCTAGAGACTGAGTGTGAACAAATGGGGCCTTTGTTGTCTTTTCCTAGCGCTACCTCACACACATGAGGAGGGAGGGGGATGTCATTCCATGAGTGGCGAGGTGGCGATGGGAATGAATAAAGGCAGACAGTGTGAATTGTGTGCATGTGTATATATATATATATGTCTGTGTGTGTGTATATATGTGTACATTGAGATGTGTGGGTATGTATATTTGTGTGTGTGGACGTGTATGTATATACATGTGTATGGGGGTGGGTTAGGCCATTTCTTTCGTCTGTTTCCTTGCACTATCTCGCAAACGCAGGAGACAGCGACAAAGCAAAATAATAAAAAAATAAATAACATATATATATATATATATATATATATATATATATATATATATATATATATATATATATATATCTGTTTCCCCTTTTGGAAATTATATGGGAGGGTATTGATTGAGAGGGTGAAGGCATGTACAGATCATCAGATTGGGGAAGAGCAGTGTGGTTTCAGAAGTGGTAGAGGATGTGTGGATCAGGTGTTTGCTTTGAGAAATGTATGTGAGAAATACTTAAAAAAGCAAATGGATTTGTATGTAGCATTTATGGATCTGGAGAAGGCATATGATAGAGTTGATAGAGATGCTCTGTGGAAGGTATTAAGAATATATGGTGTGAGAGGCAAGTTGTTGGAAGCAGTGAAAAGCTTTTATTGAGGATGTAAGGCATATGTACTTGTAGGAAGAGAGGAAAGTGATTGGTTCTCAGTGAATGTAGGTTTGCGGCAGGGATGTTGTGAGATGTCTCCATAGAACGATGTGGTATACCGGGGTCGACGTGCTGTCATTGGATTAAACCAGGGCATGTGAAGCGTCTGGGGTAAACCATGGGAAGTTTTGTGAGGCCTGGATGTGGAAAGGGAGCTGTGGTTTCGGTGCATTATACATGACAGCTAGAGACTGATTGTGAACAAATGTGGCCTTTCTTGTCTTTTCCTAACGCTACCTCGCGCACATGCGGGGGAGAGGGTTTTCATTTTATGTGTGGCGGGGTGGGGACGGGAATGAATAAGGGAAAACAGTATGAATTATGTACATGTGTATATATGTATATGTCTGTGTGTGTGGACATATATGTATACATTGAGATGTATAGGTATGTATGTGTGCTTGTGTGGACGTGTATGTATATATACATGTGTATGTGGGTGGGTTGGGCCATTCTTTCATCTGTTTCCTTGCGCTACCTTGCTAACACGGGAGACAGCGACAAAGTATAATAAAAAAAGAATATATATATATATATATATATATATATATATATATATTGGGAATACCTGGTTTAAAAAGCGAGATATACATAAGTATACGTATGTAAGTAGGAGAGATGGCCAGAGAGCGTTATTGGATTACATGTTAATTGACAGGCGTGCGAAAGAGAGACTTTTGGATGTTAATGTGCTGAGAGGTGCAACTGGAGAGATGTCTGATCATTATCTTGTGGATGCTAAGGTGAAGATTTGTATGGGTTTTCAGAAAAGAAGAGTGAATGTTGGGGTGAAGAGGGTTGTGAGAGTAAGTGAGCTTGGGAAGGAGACTTGTGTGAGGAAGAACCAGGAGAGACTGAGTACAGAATGGAAAAAGGTGAGAACAATGGAAGTAAGGGGAGTGGGGGAGGAATGGAATGTATTTAGGGAATCAGTGATGGATTGCGCAAAAGATGCTTGTGGCATGAGAAGAGTGGGAGGTGGGTTGATTAGAAATGGTAGTGAGTGATGGGATGAAGAAGTAAGATTATTAGTGAAAGAGAAGAGACAGGCATTTGGACGATTTTTGCAGGGAAAAAATGCAATTGAGTGGGAGATGTCTAAAAGAAAGAGACAGGAGGTCAAGAGAAAGGTGCAAGAGGTGAAAAAGAGGGCAAATGAGAGTTGGGGTAAGAGAGTATCATTAAATTTTAGGGCGAATAAAAAGATGTTCTGGAAGGAGGTAAATAAAGTGCGTAAGACAAGGGGGCAAATGGGAACTTCAGTGAAGGGCGCAAATGGGGAGGTGATAACAAGTAGTGGTGATGTGAGATGGAGATGGAGTGAGTATTTTGAAGGTTTGTTGAATGTGTCTGATGATAGAGTGGCAGATATAGGGTGTTTTGGTCGAGGTGGTGTGCAAAGTGAGAGAGTTAGGGAAAATGATTTGGTAAACAGAGAAGAGGTAGTAAAAGCTTTGCGGAAGATGAAAGCCGGCAAGGCAGCAGATTTGGATGGTATTGCAGTGGAATTTATTAAAAAAGGGGGTGACTGTATTGTTGACTGGTTGGTAAGGTTATTTAATGTATGTATGACTCATGGTGAGGTGCCTGAGGATTGGCGGAATGCGTGCATAGTGCCATTGTACAAAGGCAAAGGGGATAAGAGTGAGTGCTCAAATTACAGAGGTATAAGTTTGTTGAGTATTCCTGGTAAATTATATGGGAGGGTATTGATTGAGAGGGTGAAGGCATGTACAGAGCATCAGATTGGGGAAGAGCAGTGTGGTTTCAGAAGTGGTAGAGGATGTGTGGATCAGGTGTTTGCTTTGAAGAATGTATGTGAGAAATACTTAGAAAAGCAAATGGATTTGTATGTAGCATTTATGGATCTGGAGAAGGCATATGATAGAGTTGATAGAGATGCTCTGTGGAAGGTACTAGGAATATATGGTGTGGGAGGCAAGTTGTTAGAAGCAGTGAAAAGTTTTTATCGAGGATGTAAGGCATGTGCACGTGTAGGAAGAGAGGAAAGTGATTGGTTCTCAGTGAATGTAGGTTTGCGGCAGGGGTGTGTGATGTCTCCATGGTTGTTTAATTTGTTTATGGATGGGGTTGTTAGGGAGGTGAATGCAAGAGTTTTGGAAAGAGGGGCAAGTATGAAGTCTGTTGTGGATGAGAGAGCTTGGGAAGTGAGTCAGTTGTTGTTCGCTGATGATACAGCGCTGGTGGCTGATTCATGTGAGAAACTACAGAAGCTGGTGACTGAGTTTGGTAAAGTGTGTGAAAGAAGAAAGTTAAGAGTAAATGTGAATAAGAGCAAGGTTATTAGGTACAGTAGGGTTGAGGGTCAAGTCAATTGGGAAGTAAGTTTGAATGGAGAAAAACTGGAGGAAGTGAAGTGTTTTAGATATCTGGGAGTGGATCTGGCAGCGGATGGAAACATGGAAGCGGAAGTGAATCATAGGGTGGGGGAGGGGGCGAAAATCCTGGGAGCCTTGAAGAATGTGTGGAAGTCGAGAACATTATCTCGGAAAGCAAAAATGGGTATGTTTGAAGGAATAGTGGGTCCAACAATGTTGTATGGTTGCGAGGCGTGGGCTATGGATAGAGCTGTGCGCAGGAGGATGGATGTGCTGGAAATGAGATGTTTGAGGAAAATGTGTAGTGTGAGGTGGTTTGATCGAGTAAGTAACGTAAGGGTAAGAGAGATGTGTGGAAATAAAAAGAGCGTGGTTGAGAGAGCAGAGGAGGGTGTTTTGAAATGGTTTGGGCACATGGAGAGAATGAGTGAGGAAAGATTGACCAAGAGGATATATGTGTCGGAGGTGGAGGGAACGAGGAGAAGTGGGAGACCAAATTGGAAGTGGAAAGATGGTGTGAAAAAGATTTTGTGTGATCGGGGCCTGAACATGCAGGAGGGTGAAAGGAGGGCAAGGAATAGAGTGAATTAGATCGATGTGTTATACCGGGATTGATGTGCTGTCAGTGGATTGAATCAGGGCATGTGAAGCGTCTGGGGTAAACCATGGAAAGTTGTGTGGGGCCTGGATGTGGAAAGGGAGCTGTGGTTTCGGGCATTATTGCGTGGCAGCTAGAGACTGAGTGTGAATGAATGGGGCCTTTGTTGTCTTTTCCTAGTGCTACCTCGCACACATGAGGGGGGAGGGGGAAGGTATTCCATGTGTGGCGAGGTGGTGATGGGAGTGAATGGGGGCAGACAGTGTGAATTGTGTGCATGGGTATATATGTATGTGTCTGTGTATGTATATATATGTGTACATTGAGATGTATAGGTATGTATATTTGCATGTGTGGACGTGTGTGTGTATACATTGTGTGTGGGGGTGGGTTGGGCCATTTCTTTCGTCTGTTTCCTTGCGCTACCTCGCAAACGCGGGAGACAGCGACAAAGCAAAATAAAATAAAAAAAATAATATATATATATATATATATATATATATATATATATATATATATATATATATATATATATATTGTTTCCCATTTTAGAAAGTTAAAATACAAGGAGGGGAGGATTTCTGGCCCCCTGCTCCCGTTGAGATGTATAGGTATGTATTTTTGCGTGTGTGGGCGTGTATGTATATACATGTGTATGTGGGTGGGTTGGGCCATTCTTTCGTCTGTTTCCTTGCGCTACCTCGCTAACACAGGAGACAGCGACAAAGCGAAATAAATAAATAAATAAATATATATATATATATATATATATATATATATATATATATATATATATATATATATATATATATATATACAGCAAGGTCTGACCTTCTACGATGTCACTGACGGCCGCACTGATGCCAAGGGATCCCCTAGGATGAGGAAATGTCCCAGTTGCCAGCGGAACTACCTTGGCCCACCAGTGATGCTACTACGTTTGTGAATCAAGAACCATTGCAACACAAACCTCGCCAGGTGGTAGAGTGTCCCGCAGTGTATCGAGACAGACTTCCCCAGAACTTTTTTTTAAAGGGAAAGTAAATGTTTATAGTTGTGTTACTGGAGTGATAGTTTTCATACATGGTGCTTTGACAAGAAAATAGTGAAACTGGAAAAAATGTAGCTTAGACATTGAAGCTTATTGATACAGTGGTTAAATTGATGAGAACTACTATTGACGTTTGTGTAAATAAATTAAACATTTCCTTTTTCCATAGCCAGAGGTTGAACCATTATGTGACATTCATTTTTTCATTTCATTTCAAGCTAGAAGTTTCAGTTTCTAAATTGTTTCTTACATTTTTCACATGTATATATATGTATGTGTGTGTGTGTGTATGTGTGCGTGTGTGTGTGTATGTGTGTGTATGTGTATATATATATGTATATTATCCCTGGGGATAGGGGTGAAAGAATACTTCCCACGCATTCCTCGCGTGTCGTAGAAGGCGACTAGAGGGGACGGGAGCGGGGGAGCCAGAAATCCTCCCCTCCTTGTATTTTTTTTTTAACTTTCTAAAATGGGAAACAGAAGAAGGAGTCACGCGGGGAGTGCTCATCCTCCTCGAAGGCTCAGATTGGGGTGCCTAAATGTGTGTGGATGTAACCAAGATGTGAAAAAAGGAGAGATAGGTAGTATGTTTGAGGAAAGGAACCTGGATGTTTTGGCTCAGTGAAACGAAGCTCAAGGGTAAAGGGGAAGAGTGGTTTGGGAATGTCTGGGGAGTAAAGTCAGGGGTTAGTGAGAGGACAAGAGCAAGGGAAGGAGTAGCAGTACTCCTGAAACAGGAGTTGTGGAAGTATGTGATAGAATGTAAGAAAGTAAATTCTCGATTAATATGGGTAAAACTGAAAGTTGATGGAGAGAGATGGGTGATTATTGGTGCATATGCACCTGGGCATGAGAAGAAAGATCATGAGAGGCAAGTGTTTTGGGAGCAGCTGAATGAGTGTGTTAGTGGTTTTGATGCACGAGACCGGGTTATAGTGTTGGGTGATTTGAATGCAAAGGTGAGTAATGTGGCAGTTGAGGGAATAATTGGTATACATGGGGTGTTCAGTGTTGTAAATGGAAATGGTGAAGAGCTTGTAGATTTATGTGTGGAAAAAGGACTGATGATTGGGAATACCTGGTTTAAAAAGCGAGATATACATAAGTATACTTATGTAAGTAGGAGAGATGGCCAGAGAGCGTTATTGGATTACGTGTTAATTGACAAGCGCGCGAAAGAGAGACTTTTGGATGTTAATGTGCTGAGAGGTGCAACTGGAGGGATGTCTGATCATTATCTTGTGGAGGCTAAGGTGAAGATTTGTATGGGTTTCCAGAAAAGAAGAGTGAATGTTGGGGTGAAGAGGGTGGTGAGAGTAAGTGAGCTTGGGAAGGAGACTTGTGTGAGGAAGTACCAGGAGAGACTGAGTACAGAATGGAAAAAGGTGAGAACAATGGAAGTAAGGGGAGTGGGGGAGGAATGGGATGTATTTAGGGAATCAGTGATGGATTGCGCAAAAGATGCTTGTGTCATGAGAAGAGTGGGAGGTGGGTTGATTAGAAAGGGTAGTGAGTGGTGGGATGAAGAAGTAAGAGTATTAGTGAAAGAGAAGAGAGAGGCATTTGGACGATTTTTGCAGGGAAAAAATGAAATTGAGTGGGAGACGTATAAAAGAAAGAGACAGGAGGTCAAGAGAAAGGTGCAAGAGGTGAAAAAAAGGGCAAATGAGAGTTGGGGTGAGAGAGTATCATTAAATTTTAGGGAGAATAAAAAGATGTTCTGGAAGGAGGTAAATAAAGTGCGTAAGACAAAGGAGCAAATGGGAACTTCAGTGAGGGGCGCAAATGGGGAGGTGATAAGAAGTAGTGGTGATGTGAGAAGGAGATGGAGTGAGTATTTTGAAGGTTTGTTGAATGTGTTTGATGATAGAGTGGCAGATATAGGGTGTTTTGGTTGAGGTGGTGTGCAAAGTGCGAGGGTTAGGGAAAATGATTTGGTAAACAGAGAAGAGGTAGTAAAAGCTTTGCGGAAGATGAAAGCCGGCAAGGCAGCAGGTTTGGATGGTATTGCAGTGGAATTTATTAAAAAAGGGGGTGACTGTATTGTTGACTGGTTGGTAAGGTTATTTAATGTATGTATGACTCATGGTGAGGTGCCTGAGGATTGGCGGAATGCGTGCATAGTGCCATTGTACAAAGGCAAAGGGGATAAGAGTGAGTGCTCAAATTACAGAGGTATAAGTTTGTTGAGTATTCGTGGCAAATTATATGGGAGGGTATTGATTGAGAGGGTGAAGGCATGTACAGAGCATCAGATTGGGGAAGAGCAGTGTGGTTTCAGAAGTGGTAGAGGATGTGTGGATCAGGTGTTTGCTTTGAAGAATGTATGTGAGAAATACTTAGAAAAGCAAATGGATTTGTATGTAGCATTTATGGATCTGGAGAAGGCATATGATAGAGTTGATAGAGATGCTCTGTGGAAGGTATTAAGAATATATGGTGTGGGAGGCAAGTTGTTAGAAGCAGTGAAAAGTTTTTATCGAGGATGTAAGGCATGTGTACGAGTAGGAAGAGAGGAAAGTGATTGGTTCTCAGTGAATGTAGGTTTGCGGAAGGGGGGTGTGATGTCTCCATGGTTGTTTAATTTGTTTATGGATGGGGTTGTTAGGGAGGTGAATGCAAGAGTTTTGGAAAGAGGGGCAAGTATGAAGTCTGTTGGGGATGAGAGAGCTTGGGAAGTGAGTCAGTTGTTGTTCGCTGATGATACAGCGCTGGTGGCTGATTCATGTGAGAAACTGCAGAAGCTGGTGACTGAGTTTGGTAAAGTGTGTGAAAGAAGAAAGTTAAGAGTAAATGTGAATAAGAGCAAGGTTATTAGGTACAGTAGGGTTGAGGGTCAAGTCAATTGGGAGGTGAGTTTGAATGGAGAAAAACTGGAGGAAGTGAAGTGTTTTAGATATCTGGGAGTGGATCTGGCAGCGGATGGAAACATGGAAGCGGAAGTGGATCATAGGGTGGGGGAGGGGGCAAAAATTCTGGGAGCCTTGAAGAATGTGTGGAAGTCGAGAACATTATCTCGGAAAGCAAAAATGGGTATGTTTGAAGGAATAGTGGTTCCAACAATGTTGTATGGTTGCGAGGTGTGGACTATGGATAGAGTTGTGCGCAGGAGGATGGATGTGCTGGAAATGAGATGTTTGAGGACAATGTGTGGTGTGAGGTGGTTTGATCGAGTAAGTAACGTAAGGGTAAGAGAGATGTGTGGAAATAAAAAGAGCGTGGTTGAGAGAGCAGAAGAGGGTGTTTTGAAATGGTTTGGTCACATGGAGAGAATGAGTGAGGAAAGATTGACCAAGAGGATATATGTGTCGGAGGTGGAGGGAACGAGGAGAAGAGGGAGACCAAATTGGAGGTGGAAAGATGGAGTGAAAAAGATTTTGTGTGATCAGGGCCTGAACATGCAGGAGGGTGAAAGGAGGGCAAGGAATAGAGTGAATTGGAGCGATGTGGTATACCGGGGTTGATGTGCTGTCAGTGGATTGAATCAAGGCATGTGAAGGGTCTGGGGTAAACCATGGAAAGCTGTGTAGGTATGTATATTTGCGTGTGTGGACGTATGTATATACATGTGTATGGGGGTGGGTTGGGCCATTTCTTTCGTCTGTTTCCTTGCGCTACCTCGCAAACGCGGGAGACAGCGACAAAGCAAAAAAAAAAAAAAAATATATATATATATATATATATATATATATATATATATATATATATATATATATATATATATCGTAGAAGGCGACTAAAAGGGGAGGGAGCGGGTGGCTGGAAATCCTCCCCTCTCGTTTTTTTTTAATTTTCCAAAAGAAGGAACAGAGAAGGGGGCCAGGTGAGGATTTTCCCTCTAAGGCCCAGTCCTCTGTTCTTAATGCTACCTCGCAAATGCGGGAAATGGCGAATCGTATGAAAAAAAAAAATATATATATATATATATATATATATACCTACCTACATATATATACATACCTATATATATACATACCTACACAGCTTTCCATGGTTTACCCCAGACACTTCACATGCCTTGATTCAATCCACTGACAGCACGTCAACTCCGGTATACCACATCGCTCCAATTCACTCTATTCCTTGCCCTCCTTTCACCCTCCTGCACGTTCAGGCCCCGATCACACAAAATCTTTTTCACTCCATCTTTCCACCTCCAATTTGGTCTCCCTCTTCTCCTTGTTCCCTCCACCTCCGACACATATATCCTCTTGGTCAATCTTTCCTCACTCATTCTCTCCATGTGCCCAAACCACTTCAAAACACCCTCTTCTGCTCTCTCAACCACGCTCTTTTTATTTCCACACATCTCTCTTACCCTTACGTTACTCACTCGATCAAACCACCTCACACCACACATTGTCCTCAAACATCTCATTTCCAGCACATCCATCCTCCTGCGCACAACTCTATCCATAGCCCACGCCTCGCAACCATACAACATTGTTGGACCCACTATTCCTTCAAACATACCCATTTTTGCTTTCCGAGATAATGTTCTCGACTTCCACACATTCTTCAAGGCCCCCAGAATTTTCGCCCCCTCCCCCACCCTATGATCCACTTCCGCTTCCATGGTTCCATCCGCTGCCAGATCCACTCCCAGATATCTAAAACACTTCACTTCCTCCAGTTTTTCTCCATTCAAACTGACCTCCCAATTGACTTGACCCTCAACCCTACTGTACCTAATAACCTTGCTCTTATTCACATTTACTCTTAACTTTCTTCTTCCACACACTTTACCAAACTCAGTCACCAGCTTCTGCAGTTTCTCACATGAATCAGCCACCAGCGCTGTATCATCAGCGAACAACAACTGACTCACTTCCCAAGCTCTCTCATCCCCAACAGACTTCATACTTGCCCCTCTTTCCAAAACTCTTGCATTTACCTCCCTAACAACCCCATCCATAAACAAATTAAACAACCATGGAGACATCACACACCCCTGCCGCAAACCTACATTCACTGAGAACCAATCACTTTCCTCTCTTCCTACACGTACACATGCCTTACATCCTCGATAAAAACTTTTCACTGCTTCTAACAACTTTCCTCCCACACCATATATTCTTAATACCTTCCACAGAGCATCTCTATCAACTCTATCATATGCCTTCTCCAGATCCATAAATGCTACATACAAATCCATTTGCTTTTCTAAGTATTTCTCACATACATTCTTCAAAGCAAACACCTGATCCACACATCCTCTACCACTTCTGAAACCACACTGCTCTTCCCCGATCTGATGCTCTGTACATGCCTTCACCCTCTCAATCAATACCCTCCCATATAATTTACCAGGAATACTCAACAAACTTATACCTCTGTAATTTGAGCACTCACTCTTATCCCCTTTGCCTTTGTACAATGGCACTATGCACGCATTCCGCCAATCCTCAGGCACCTCACCATGAGTCATACATACATTAAATAACCTTACCAACCAGTCCACAGTACAGTCACCCCCTTTTTTAACAAATTCCACTGCAATACCATCCAAACCTGCTGCCTTGCCGGCTTTCATCTTCCACAAAGCTTTCACTACCTCTTCTCTGTTTACCAAATCATTTTCCCTAACCCTCTCACTTTGCACACCACCTCGACCAAAACACCCTATATCTGCCACTCTATCATCAAACACATTCAACAAACCTTCAAAATACTCACTCCATCTCCTTCTCACATCACCACTACTTGTTATCACCTCCCCATTTGCGCCCTTCACTGAAGTTCCCATTTGCTCCCTTGTCTTACGCACTTTATTTACCTCCTTCCAGAACATCTTTATATTCTCTCTAAAATTTAATGATACTCTCTCACCCCAACTCTCATTTGCCCTTTTTTTTCACCTCTTGCACCTTTCTCTTGACCTCCTGTCTCTTTCTTTTATACATCTCCCACTCAATTGCATTTTTTCCCAGCAAAAATCGTCCAAATGCCTCTCTCTTCTCTTTCACTAATAATCTTACTTCTTCATCCCACCACTCACTACCCTTTCTAATCAACCCACCTCCCACTCTTCTCATGCCACAAGCATCTTTTGCGCAATCCATCACTGATTCCCTAAATACATCCCATTCCTCCCCCACTCCCCTTACTTCCATTGTTCTCACCTTTTTCCATTCTGTACTCAGGCTCTCCTGGTACTTCCTCACACAGGTCTCCTTCCCAAGCTCACTTACTCTCACCACCCTCTTCACCCCAACATTCACTCTTCTTTTCTGAAAACCCATACAAATCTTCACCTTAGCCTCCACAAGATAATGATCAGACATCCCTCCAGTTGCACCTCTCAGCACATTAACATCCAAAAGTCTCTCTTTCGCACGCCTGTCAATTAACACGTAATCCAATAACACTCTCTGGCCATCTCTCCTACTTACATAAGTATACTTATGTATATCTCGCTTTTTAAACCAGGTATTCCCAATCATCAGTCCTTTTTCAGCACATAAATCTACAAGCTCTTCACCATTACCATTTACAACACTGAACACCCCATGTATACCAATTATTCCCTCAACTGCCACATTACTCACCTTTCCATTCAAATCACCCATCACTATAACCCGGTCTCGTGCATCAAAACCACTAACACACTCATTCAGCTGCTCCCAAAACACTTGCCTTTCATGATCTTTCTTCTCATGCCCAGGTGCATATGCACCAATAATCACCCACCTCTCTCCATCAACTTTCAGTTTTACCCATATTAATCGAGAATTTACTTTCTTACATTCTATCACATACTCCCACAACTCCTGTTTCAGGAGTATTGCTACTCCTTCCATTGCTCTTGTCCTCTCACTAACCCCTGACTTTACTCCCCAGACATTCCCAAACCACTCTTCCCCTTTACCCTTGAGCTTCGTTTCAGTCAGAGCCAAAACATCCAGGTTCCTTTCCTCAAACATACTACCTATCTCTCCTTTTTTCACATCTTGGTTACATCCACACACATTTAGGCACCCCACTCTGAGCCTTCGAGGAGGATGAGCACTCCCCGCGTGACTCCTTCTTCTGTTTCCCATTTTAGAAAGTTAATACAAGGAGGGGAGGATTTCTGGCCCCCCGCTCCCGTCCCCTCTAGTCGCTTTCGACGACACGCGAGGAATACGTGGGAAGTATTCTTTCACCCCTATCCCCAGGGATAATATACATATATATATACATATACACATACACACACATACACATACATATGCACATACACACACACACACACACATACATATATATACATATGAAAAATGTAAGAAACAATTTAGAAAACTGAAACTTCTAGCTTGAAATGAATGAAAAAAATGAATGTCACGTAATGGTTCAACCTCTGGCTATGGAAAAAGGAAATGTATAATTTATTTACACAAACGTCAATATATACGTCAATAGTATATATATATATATATATATATATATATTCTTTTTCTTTCATACTATTCGCCATTTCCCACGTTAGCGAGGTAGCGTTAAGAACAGAGGACTGGGCCCTAGAGGGAATATCTTCACCTGGCCCCCTTCTCTGTTCCTTCTTTTGGAAAATTAAAAAAAATGAGAGGGGAGGATTTCCAGCCACCCGCTCCCATGCTTTCACCCTCTCAATTAATACCCTCCCATATAATTTCCCAGGAATTCTCAACAAACTTATACCTCTGTAATTTGAGCACTCACTTTTATCCCCTTTGCCTTTGTACAATGGCACTATGCAAGCATTCTGCCAATCCTCAGGCACCGCACCATGAATCATACATATATTAAATAACATTACCAACCAGTCAACAATACAGTCACCCCCTTTTTTAAGAAATTCCACTGCAATACCATCCAAACCCGCTGCCTTTCTGGCTTTCATCTTCCGCAAAGCTTTTACTACCTCTTCTCTGTTTACCAAATCATTTTCCCTGACCCTTTCACTTTGCACACCACCTTGACCAAAACACCCTATATCTGCCACTCTATAATAAAACACATTCAAGAAACCTTGAAAATACTCACTCCATCTCCTTCTCACATTACCACTACTTGTTATCTCCTCCCCATTATATGCATATATACTACCGTCCTGACTGAGGTGTTTAAGTGGTGCCTGGAACTGTCTTACACTTTTCATATCAGGATTGCAGGTTTTACTTTCTGTTTTATCAAAACGGGACTACCAGGCTAGTCCTACAAAGCACCATACACCTACTCAAACCTTGCTTATTATTATTATTTTCATTTTATCACATAAGTAATTTTGCCACTTCCTGTCCCCTCAAACACTTATAAGTATCACCGTGACAGAGTGTGTCAAATCTATGGCTCTTTGTCCCTGGCATCATGGGGTGCTAAAAATCTCCAGGTTTCTGCCTGACTCTACAGCCAATGAGGGAGAGGGCTCTGGCAGTAGTAGTACCAACCTGTCTCTGTTAGACCTTCCTCTTTTTCTGTTCACTATACCAACATTCGTGGAACCTCAAGTAACCTATCCTCAGTTGAACACCGTCTTCTAGTACCTCTCCTAGTATCTTACTTCTGAGACATATCTAACTATAACCTCCATTCCCAATTCCGGTTTAATAGTGGGGTTTGTGCTTATTCCAACATCAATGGACCTGCTGCATGCCTCAAGGACTTTGAGTCTCCAAACTATGATGTTATGTGGCTCAAGGTCGATCTCCCTACTTCCACACTTTCCCTCTGTTTCACCTATTGCTCACTTAATTCTTCAAATTTGATTTCCTTCTTCGACCATCTAAACTCCTGCCATGAGACTGTGACATCCTCTTACCCACAAGCAAAGATCCTCTACCTCAGGGATTTCAATGTTCACCATTGGGAAGGGTTGAATTCCTCCCAGATGGATGGTTGAGGGATTGAAGCCCTCATATTTTCCATTCTCAAGGACTGAGAGCAAATTATCTCCCACCCTACCCATATTCCTGACCACTGTGACCACTCCTGATATTTTTTTTTTCAACCTCTAGTCTATCACGCTGTAAATACACAATCTTGATCCCATAAATGTAAAATTCTAATGGCACCTCCCCCTCCAGCAGCCCCTTCTAATTGTAAGAACTGGCACCTGACCGAAGATGAATGGAATAACTTATGTAGCTTCTTTTCTGACTTTCCTTGGGTAAATTAGTTTCTTATGTGGTGATGCTTCTGTCTTCCCCAAACACGTAGCAGAGATTATTCTTGCAGGAATGGAAGCATTTATCCCCTTTTCCCCCAAGAAATCTCTTCATCCAATCCATGGTTCAACCATTCCTGTTCTGAGGCCATTCAGGCAAGGGATCAAGCATATTGGGCTTGGAAAAGCTCTCGTTCCTCAGGTTCCCATTCAGCTTCCATTACTGCCAATAATCGTTGCAAGCATGTTAATCTTCTGGCGAAGCTTTCCTTTATTCAAAGAAAGTGCAATAACATCTAGTCATCCACTGATAGGTCTTTTTGGCCTTTAGCTAAGGGTATCTCAAACAACTGTCGCTCTACCTTCCCTTCATTTTAATGTTGTTATAGCTGTCTCTGCTGTAGGCAAAGCAACTCTGGTTCCTGTTCCTCTTCAAACTCAACCTTGGATGACTCTTAACATTCCTTCACCCCCTGATGCTCCTCTTATTTACCCTATGCCCCTCCCTGTAATCTCTTTGGACTACCTGAAAAGTGCTTTTATCTGAACACAAGCAAGGCTTATGGTCCTGGTGGTATCCATCCCCGTGTACCCTGAACTTGCACCTGTGCTTGTTCATCTGTTCCAATTCTGTATAAAAAACAAAAGTTTTCCTCCTCGGAAGCATGCATTGATACACCCTATCCCAAAGAGGGGTGACTTCCGACTCCTCTAATTATCATCCTATTGCTTTGACATCTACCATTTCCAAAGTCTTTGAATCCCTTCTCAACTCCCATATCCTTAAACACCTCTAATATCACAGTCTTCTCTCTGATCACCAGTATGGCATACATAAGGTGAGATCCAATGGTGATATTCTTTCCTATCTTACTAATGTCTGGTCATCATCCCTGAAAGATTTTAGGGGAGTCAAGCCTAGTTGCCCTTGACTTATCTAAAGCTTTTGACAGGGTGTGGCATCAGGGTCTCATCTCTAAGCTCCCCTCCCTCACTTTGTTCCTTCATATCCAACTTCCTCTCAGGCCACTCTATCCCTTTGGTAGTTGATGGATCAGCCTCCCCTTTTCTCCAACAGTGTCCCTCAAGGTTCTCCTTTTTCAATGATTTCCTCTCCTCCACAAATAATCCAATGCACTCATACACTGATGACTGAACACTGCATTCATCCACATCCTTCAGTTCTGCTCCCTCTTCTCTCACTCAATCTGGATCTCATCTTGACACATCCTGCTCAATAAACTAAGACAGGATATCTCAGTGGGGTACGTAAAATCATGTGAAGTTTAATGCCTCCAAGACCCAGTTTATAAACATCTCTTGCCTCTCCTGTGACGGTTCTCTTATAACCATACTGCCACGCATATAGCTTTGGGGGACTGGGACTGGGTATCAGTGATGGGTGATTAAATGCAAAGGTGAGTAATGTGGCAGTTGAGGGTATAATTGGTGTACATGGGGTATTCAGTGTTGTGAATGGACATGGTGAAGGGGGGGCGCTATTTCATATGTGGCAGAGTGGCAACGGAAATAGATAAAAGCAGCAAATATGAATATGTACGTGTATAAATGTATATGTCTGTGTATGTATATGTGCGTGTGTGGGCGTTTATGTATGTACATGTGTATGTGGAGGGTTGGGCCATTCCTTCATCTGTTTCCTTGCACTACCATGCTAATGCAGGAGACAGCAATTAAGTATAATAAATATAAATAAATACAAATATATATATATATATATATATATATATATATATATATATATATATATATATATATATATATATATATATATATTATGCTCTATCATATACTCCCACAACTCCCGCTTCAGGAGTAGTGCTACTCCTTCCTTTGCTCTTGTCCTCTCACCATCCCCTGACTTTACTCCCAAGACATTCCCAAATCACTCTTCCCCTTTACCCTTGAGCTTCGTTTCACTCAGAGCCAAATCATCCTGGTTCCTTTCCTCAAACATACTATGTATCTCTCCTTTTTTTCTCATCTTGGTTACATCCACACACATTTAGACACCCCAATCTGAGCCTTCAAGGGGGATGAGTGCTCCATGCATGACTCCTTGTGTTTCCCCTTTTAGAAAGTATAAATACAGGGAAGGGAGGGTTTCTAGCTCCCTGCCCCCTTTAGTCACCTTCTACAAGAGAGTACATGAGATATCTAAAGATATCCCAGATATCTAAAACACTTCACTTCCTCCAGTTTTTCTCCATTCAAACTCACCTCCCAATTGACTTGACCCTCAACCCTACTGTACCTAATAACCTTGCTCTTATTCACATTTACTCTTAACTTTCTTCTTTCACACACTTTACCAAACTCAGTCACCAGCTTCTGCAGTTTCTCACATGAATCAGCCACCAGCGCTGTATCATCAGCGAACAACAACTGACTCACTTCCCAAGCTCTCTCATCCCCAACAGACTTCATACTTGCCCCTCTTTCCAAAACTCTTGCATTCACCTCCCTAACAACCCCATCCATAAACAAATTAAACAACCATGGAGACATCACACACCCCTGCCGCAAACCTACATTCACTGAGAACCAATCACTTTCCTCTCTTCCTACACGTACACATGCCTTACATCCTTGATAAAAACTTTTCACTGCTTCTAACAACTTGCCTCCCACACCATATATTCTTAATACCTTCCACAGAGCATCTCTATCAACTCTATCATATGCCTTCTCCAGATCCATAAATGCTACATACAAATCCATTTGCTTTTCTAAGTATTTCTCACATACATTCTTCAAAGCAAACACCTGATCCACACATCCTCTACCACTTCTGAAACCACACTGCTCTTCCCCAATCTGATGCTCTGTACATGCCTTCACCCTCTTAATCAATATCCTCCCATATAATTTACCAGGAATACTCAACAAACTTATACCTCTGTAATTTGAGCACTCACTCTTATCCCCTTTGCCTTTGTACAATGGCACTATGCACGCATTCCGCCAATCCTCAGGCACCTCACCATGAGTCATACATACATTAAATAACCTTACCAACCAGTCAACAATACAGTCACCCCCTTTTTTAATAAATTCCACTGCAATACCATCCAAACCTGCTGCCTTGCCGGCTTTCATCTTCCGCAAAGCTTTTACTACCTCTTCTCTGTTTACCAAATCATTTTCCCTAACCCTCTCACTTTGCACACCACCTCGACCAAAACACCCTATATCTGCCACTCTATCATCAAACACATTCAACAAACCTTCAAAATACTCACTCCATCTCCTTCTCACATCACCACTACTTGTTATCACCTCCCCATTTGCGCCCTTCACTGAAGTTCCCATTTGCTCCCTTGTCTTACGCACTTTATTTACCTCCTTCCAGAACATCTTTTTATTCTCCCTAAAATTTAATGATACTCTCTCACCCCAACTCTCATTTGCCCTTTTTTTCACCTCTTGCACCTTTCTCTTGACCTCCTGTCTCTTTCTTTTATACATCTCCCACTCAATTGCATTTTTTCCCTACAAAAATCGTCCAAATGCCTCTCTCTTCTCTTTCACTAATACTCTTACTTCTTCATCCCACCACTCACTACCCTTTCTAATCAACCCACCTCCCACTCTTCTCATGCCACAAGCATCTTTTGCGCAATCCATCACTGATTCCCTAAATACATCCCATTCCTCCCCCACTCCCCTTACTTCCATTGTTCTCACCTTTTTCCATTCTGTACTCAGTCTCTCCTGGTATATATATATATATATATATATATATATATATATATATATATATATATATATATATATATATATATATATATATATTTCTTTCTTTCTTTCAAACTATTCGCCATTTCCTGCGTTAGCAAGGTAGCGTTAAGAACAGAGGACTAGGCCTTTGAGGGAATATCCTCACCTGGCCCCCTTCTCTGTTCCTTCTTTTGGAATACTAAAAAAAAAAAAAAAAAGAAAAAAAAGAAAAAAAAAAGACAGACGAAAGAATGGCCCAACCCCCCACCTACACATCACAGGTATATACATACATCCACACACCTAAATATACATACCTATACATCTCAATGTACACATATATATACACACACAGACATATAAATATATACACATGTACATAATTCATACTGTCTGCCACACATGGAATAACAACCCCCTCCCCCCTCATGTGTGCTAGGTAGCGCTAGGAAAAGACAACAAAGGCCACATTCGTTCACACTCAGTCTCTAGCTGTCATGCAATAATGCCCGAAACCACAGCTCCCTTTCCACATCCAGGCCCCACAGAACTTTCCATGGTTTACCCCAGATGCTTCATATGCCCTGGTTCAATCCATAGACAGCACGTCGACCCCGGTATACCACATCGTTCCAATTCACTCTATTCCTTGCATGCCTTTCACCCTCCTGCATGTTCAGGCCCCGATCACTCAAAATCTTTTTCACTCCATCTTTCCACCTCCAATTTGGTCTCCCACTTCTCCTCGTTCCCTCCACCTCTGACACATATATCCTCCTGGTCAATCTTTCCTTACTCATTCTCTCCATGTGACCAAACCATTTCAAAACACCCTCTTCTGCTCTCTCAACCACACTCTTTTTATTTCCACACATCTCTCTTATCCTTACATTACTTACTCCATGAAACCAACTCACACCACATATTGTCCTCAAACATCTCATTTCCAGCACATCCACCCTCCTGTGCACAACTCTATCCATAGCCCATGCCTCGTAACCATACAACATAATTGGAACCACTATTCCTTCAAACATACCCATTTTTGCTTTCCCAGATAATGTTCTCGACTTCCAAACATTCTTCAAGGCTCCCAGAATTTTCGCCCCTCCCCCACCCTATGATTCACTTCCGCTTCCATGGTTCCATCCGCTGCCAGATCCACTTCCAGATATCTAAAACACTTTACTTCCTCCAGTTTTTCTCCATTCAAACTTACCTCCCAATTGACTTGACCCTCAACCCTACTGTACCTAACAACCTTGCTCTTATTCACATTTACTCTTAACTTTCTTCTTTCACACACTTTACCAAACTCAGTCACCAGCTTCTGCAGTTTCTCACATGAATCAGCCACCAGCACTGTATCATCAGCGAACAACAACTGACTCACTTCCCAAGCTCTCTCATCCCCAACAGACTTCATACTTGCCCCTCTTTCCAAAACTCTTGCATTCACCTCCCTAACAACCCCATCCATAAACAAATTAAACAACCATGGAGACATCACACACCCCTGCCGCAAACCTACATTCACTGAGAACCAATCACTTTCCTCTCTTCCTACGCGTACACATGCCTTACATCCTCGATAAAAAGTTTTCACTGCTTCTAAGAATTTGCCTCCCACCCCATATATTCTTAATACCTTCCACAGAGCATCTCTATCAACTCTATCATATGCCTTCTCCAGCCCCATAAATGCTACATACAAATCCATTTGCTTTTCTAAGTATTTCTCACATACATTCATATCTGTATATATATGTGTGCAAAGTGAGAGGGTTAGGGAAAATGATTTGGTAAACAGAGAAGAGGTAGTAAAAGCTTTGCGGATGATGAAAGCCGGCAAGGCAGCAGGTTTGGATGGTATTGCAGTGGAATTTATTAAAAAAGGGGGTGACTGTATAATTGACTGGTGGGTAAGGTTATTTAATGTATGTATGACTCAGGTGAGGTGCCTGAAGATTGGTGGAATGCGTGCATAGTGCCTTTGTACAAAGGCAAAGGGGATAAGAGTGAGTGCTCAAATTACAGAGGTATAAGTTTGTTGAGTATTCCTGGTAAATTATATGGGAGGGTATTGATTGAGAGGGTGAAGGCATATACAGAGCATCAGACTGGGGAAGAGCAGTGTGGTTTCAAAAGTGGTAGAGGATGTGTGGATCAGGTGTTTGCTTTGAAGAATGTATGTGAGAAATACTTAGAAAAGCAAATGGATTTTTATGTAGCATTTATGGATCTGGAGAAGGCATATGATAGAGTTGATAAAGATGCTCTGTGGAAGGTATTAAAAATATATGGTGTGGGAGGCAAGTTGTTAGAAGCAGTGAAAAGTTTTTATTGAGGATGTGAGGCATGTGTACGTGTAGGAAGAGAGGAAAGTGATTGGTTCTCAGTGAATGTAGGTTTGCGGCAGGGGTGTGTGATGTCGCCATGGTTGTTTAATTTGTTTATGGATGGGGTTGTTAGGGAGGTGAATGCAAGAGTTTTGGAAAGAGGGGCAAGTATGAAGTCTGTTGGGGATAAGAGAGCTTGGGAAGTGAGTCAGTTGTTGTTCGCTGATGATACAGCGCTGGCGGCTGATTCATGTGAGAAACTGCAGAAGCTGGTGACTAAGTTTGGTAAAGTGTGTGAAAGAAGAAAGTTAAGAGTAAATGTGAATAAGAGCAAGGAAATTAGGTACAGTAGGGTTGAGGGTCAAGTCAATTGGGAGGTAAGTTTGAATGGAGAAAAACTGGAGGAAGTAAAGTGTTTTAGATATCTGGGAGTGGATCTGGCAGTAGATGGAACCATGGAAGCGGAAATGGATCATAGGGTGGGGGAGGGGGCGAAAATCCTGGGAGCCTTGAAGAATGTGTGGAAGTCGAGAACATTATCTCGGAAAGCAAAAATGGGTATGTTTGAAGGAATAGTGGTTCCAACAATGTTGTATGGTTGCGAGGTGTGGGCTATGGATAGAGTTGTGCGCAGGAGGATGGATGTGCTGGAAATGAGATGTTTGAGGACAATGTGTTGTGTGAGGTGGTTTGATCGAGTAACGTAAGGGTAAGAGAGATGTGTGGAAATAAAAAGAGCGTGGTTGAGAGAGCAGTAGAGGGTGTTTTGAAATGGTTTGGGCACATGGAGAGAATGAGTGAGGAAAGATTGACCAAGAGAATATATGTGTCGGAGGTGGAGGGAACAAGTAGAAGTGGGAGACCAAATTGGAGGTGGAAAGATGGAGTGAAAAAGATTTTGTGTGATCGAGGCCTGAACATGCAGAAGGGTGAAAGGAGGGCAAGGAATAGAGTGAATTGGATCGATGTGGTATACCGGGGTTGACATGCTGTCAGTGGATTGAATCAGGGCATGTGAAGCGTCTGGGGTAAACCATGGAAAGCTATGTAGGTATGTATATTTGCGTGTGTGGACGTATGTATATACATGTGTATGGGGGTGGGTTGGGCCATTTCTTTTGTCTGTTTCCTTGCGCTACCTCGCAAATGCGGGAGACAGCGACAAAGCAAAAAAAAAATAGATAAAAATATTTATAAATAAAATATATATATATATATATATATATATATATATATATATATATATATATATATATATATATATTTTTTTTTTTTTTTTGTCGCTGTCTCCCGCGTTTGCGAGGTAGTGCAACGAAACAGACGAAAGAAATGGCCCAACCCACCCCCATACACATGCCTTGATTCAATCCACTGACAGCACGTCAACCCCGGTATAACACATCGCTCCAATTCACTCTATTCTTTGCCCTCCTTTCACCCTCCGGCATGTTCAGGCCCCGATCACACAAAATCTTTTTCACTCCATCTTTCCACCTCCAATTTGGTCTCCCTCTTCTCCTCGTTCCCTCCACCTCCGACACATATATCCTCTTGGTCAATCTTTCCCCACTCATTCTCTCCATGTGACCAAACCATTTCAAAACACCCTCTTCTGCTCTCTCAACCACGCTCTTTTTATTTCCACACATCTCTCTTACCCTTACGTTACTTACTCGATCAAACCACCTCACACCACACATTGTCCTCAAACATCTCATTTCCAGCACATCCATCCTCCTGCGCACAACTCTATCCATAGTCCACGCCTCGCAACCATACAACATTGTTGGAACCACTATTCCTTCAAACATACCCATTTTTGCTTTCCGAGATAATGTTCTCGACTTCCACACATTCTTCAAGGCTCCCAGAATTTTCGCCCCCTCCCCCACCCTATGATCCACTTCCGCTTCCATGGTTCCATCCGCTGCCAGATCCACTCCCAGATATCTAAAACACTTCACTTCCTCCAGTTTTTCTCCATTCAAACTCACCTCCCAATTGAATTGACCCTCAACCCTACTGTACCTAATAACCTTGCTCTTATTCACATTTACTCTTAACTCTCTTCTTTCACACACTTTACCAAACTCAGTCACCAGCTTCTGCAGTTTCTCACATGAATCAGCCACCAGCGCTGTATCATCAGCGAACAACAACTGACTCACTTCCCAAGCTCTCTCATCCCCAACAGACTTCATACTTGCCCCTCTTTCCAAAACTCTTGCATTCACCTCCCTAATGACCCCATCCATAAACAAATTAAACAACCATGGAGACATCACACACCCCTGCCGCAAACCTACATTCACTGAGAACCAATCACTTTCCTCTCTTCCTACATGTACACATGCCTTACATCCTCGATAAAAACTTTTCACTGCTTCTAACAACTTGCCTCCCACACCATATATTCTTAATACCTTCCACAGAGCATCTCTATCAACTCTATCATATGCCTTCTCCAGATCCATAAATGCTACATACAAATCCATTTGCTTTTCTAAGTATTTCTCACATACATTCTTCAAAGCAAACACCTGATCCACACATCCTCTCCCACTTCTGAAACCACACTGCTCTTCCCCAATCTGATGCTCTGTACATGCCTTCACCCTCTCAATCAATACCCTCCCATATAATTTGCCAGGAATACTCAACAAACTTATACCTCTGTAATTTGAGCACTCTTATCCCCTTTGCCTTTGTACAAAGGCACTATGCACGCATTCCGCCAATCCTCAGGCACCTCACCATGAGTCATACATACATTAATTAACCTTACCAACCAGTCAACAATACAGTCACCCCCTTTTTTAATAAATTCCACTGCAATACCATCCAAACCTGCTGCCTTGCCGGCTTTCATCTTCCGCAAAGCTTTTACTACCTCTTCTCTGTTTACCAACTCATTTTCCCCAACCCTCGCACTTTGCACACCACCTCGACCAAAACACCCTATATCTGCCACTCTATCATCAAACACATTCAACAAACCTTCAAAATACTCACTCCATCTCCTTCTCACATCACCACTACTTCTTATCACCTCCCCATTTGCGCCCTTCACTAAAGTTCCCATTTGCTCCCTTGTCTTACGCACTTTATTTACCTCCTTCCAGAACATCTTTTTATTCTCCCTAAAATTTAATGATACTCTCTCACCCCAACTCTCATTTGCCCTTTTTTTCACCTCTTGCACCTTTCTCTTGACCTCCTGTCTCTTTCTTTTATACGTCTCCCACTCAATTTCATTTTTTCCCTGCAAAAATTGTCCAAATGCCTCTCTCTTTTCTTTCACTAATACTCTTACTTCATCCCACCACTCACTACCCTTTCTAATCAACCCACCTCCCACTCTTCTCATGCCACAAGCATCTTTTGCGCAATCCATCACTGATTCCCTAAATACATCCCATTCCTCCCCCACTCCCCTTACTTCCATTGTTCTCACCTTTTTCCATTCTGTACTCAGTCTCTCCTGGTACTTCCTCACACAAGTCTCCTTCCCAAGCTCACTTACTCTCGCCACCCTCTTCACCCAAACATTCACTCTTCTTTTCTGAAAACCCATACAAATCTTCACCTTAGCCTCCACAAGATAATGATCAGACATCCCTCCAGTTGCACCTCTCAGCACATTAACATCCAAAAGTCTCTCTTTCGTGCGCCTGTCAATTAACACGTAATCCAATAACGCTCTCTGGCCATCTCTCCTACTTACATAAGTATACTTATATATATCTCGCTTTTTAAACCAGGTATTCCCAATCATCAGTCCTTTTTCAGCACATAAATCTACAAGCTCTTCACCATTTCCATTTACAACACTGAACACCCCATGTATACCAATTATTCCCTCAACTGCCACATTACTCACCTTTGCATTCAAATCACCCAACACTATAACCCGGTCTCGTGCATCAAAACCACTAACACACTCATTCAGCTGCTCCCAAAACACTTGCCTCTCATGATCTTTCTTCTCATGCCCAGGTGCATATACACCAATAATCACCCATCTCTCTCCATCAACTTTCAGTTTTACCCATATTAATCGAGAATTTACTTTCTTACATTCTATCACATACTTCCACAACTCCTATATATATATATATATATATATATATATATATATATATATTTATTTTTTTTTTTATTTATTATACTTTGTCGCTGTCTCCCGCGTTTGCGAGGTAGCGCAAGGAAACAGACGAAAGAAATGGCCCAACCCCCCCCCCATACACATGTATATACATACGTCCACACACGCAAATATACATACCTACACAGCTTTCCATGGTTTACCCCAGATGCTTCACATGCCTTGATTCAATCCACTGACAGCACGTCAACCCCGGTATACCACATCGCTCCAATTCACTCTATTCCTTGCCCTCCTTTCACCCTCCTGCATGTTCAGGCCCCGATCTTACAAAATCTTTTTCACTCCATCTTTCCACCTCCAATTTGGTCTCCCTCTTCTCCTTGTTCCCTCCACCTCCGACACATATATCCTCTTGGTCAATCTTTCCTCACTCATCCTCTCCATGTGCCCAAACCACTTCAAAACACCCTCTTCTGCTCTCTCAACCACGCTCTTTTTATTTCCACACATCTCTCTTACCCTTACGTTACTCACTCGATCAAACCACCTCACACCACACATTGTCCTCAAACATCTCATTTCCAGCACATCCACCCTCCTGCGCACAACTCTATCCATAGCCCACGCCTCGCAACCATACAACATTGTTGGAACCACTATTCCTTCAAACATACCCATTTTTGCTTTCCGAGATAATGTTCTCGACTTCCACACATTCTTCAAGGCCCCCAGGATTTTCGCCCCCTCCCCCACCCTATGATCCACTTCCGCTTCCATGGTTCCATCCGCTGCCAGATCCACTCCCAGATATCTAAAACACTTCACTTCCTCCAGTTTTTCTCCATTCAAACTCACCTCCCAATTGACTTGACCCTCAACCCTACTGTACCTAATAACCTTGCTCTTATTCACATTTACTCTTAACTTTCTTCTTCCACACACTTTTCCAAACTCAGTCACCAGCTTCTGCAGTTTCTCACATGAATCAGCCACCAGCGCTGTATCATCAGCAAACAACAACTGACTCACTTCCCAAGCTCTCTCATCCCCAACAGACTTCATACTTGCAAAGGGGATAAGAGTGAGTGCTCAAATTACAGAGGTATAAGTTTGTTGAGTAGTCCTGGTAAATTATATGGGAGGGTATTGATTGAGAGGGTGAAGGCATGTACAGAGCATCAGATTGGGGAAGAGCAGTGTGGTTTCAGAAGTGGTAGAGGATGTGTGGATCAGGTGTTTGCTTTGAAGAATGTATGTGAGAAATACTTAGAAAAGCAAATGGATTTGTATGTAGCATTTATGGATCTGGAGAAGGCATATGATAGAGTTGATAGAGATGCTCTGTGGAAGGTATTAAGAATATATGGTGTGGGAGGAAAGTTGTTAGAAGCAGTGAAAAGTTTTTATCGAGGATGTAAGGCATGTGTACGTGTAGGAAGAGAGGAAAGTGATTGGTTCTTAGTGAATGTAGGTTTGCGGCAGGGATGTGTGATGTCTCCATGGTTGTTTAATTTGTTTATGGATGGGGTTGTTAGGGAGGTAAATATATATATATATATATATATATATATATATATATATATATATATATATGTATATATATATATATATATATATATATATATACATATATATATATGTAGGAAGAGAGGAAAATGATTGGTTCTCAGTGAATGTAGGTTTGCGGCAGGGGTGTGTGATGTCTCCATGGTTGTTTAACTTGTTTATGGATGGGGTTGTTAGGGAGGTGAATGCAAGAGTTTTGGAAAGAGGGGCAAGTATGAAGTCTGTTGTGGATGAGAGAGCTTGGGAAGTGAGTCAGTTGTTATTCGCTGATGATACAGCGCTGGTGGCTGATTCATGTGAGAAACTGCAGAAGCTGGTGACTGAGTTTGGTAAAGTGTGTGAAAGAAGAAAGTTAAGAGTAAATGTGAATAAGAGCAAGGTTATTAGGTACAGTAGGGTTGAAGGTCAAGTCAGTTGGGAGGTAAGTTTGAATGGAGAAAAACTGGAGGAAGTAAAGTGTTTTAGATATCTGGGAGTGGATCTGGCAGTGGATGGAACCATGGAAGCGGAAGTGGATCATAGGGTGGGGGAGGGGGCAAAAATCCTGGGAGCCTTGAAGAATGTGTGGAAGTCGAGAACATTATCTCGGAAAGCAAAAATGGGTATGTTTGAAGGAATAGTGGTTCCAACGATGTTGTATGGTTGCGAGGCGTGGGCTATGGATAGAGTTGTGCGCAGGAGGGTGGATGTGCTGGAAATGAGATGTTTGAGGACAATGTGTGGTGTGAGGTGGTTTGATCGAGTAAGTAACGTAAGGGTAAGAGAGATGTGTGGAAATATAAAGAGCGTGGTTGAGAGAGCAGAAGAGGGTGTTTTGAAATGGTTTGGGCACATGGAGAGAATGAGTGAGGAAAGATTGACCAAGAGGATATATGTGTCGGATGTGGAGGGAACGAGAAGTGGGAGACCAAATTGGAGGTGGAAAGATGGAGTGAAAAAGATTTTGTGTGATCGGGGCCTGAACATGCAGGAGGGTGAAAGGACGGCAAGGAATAGAGTGAATTGGATCGATGTGGTATACTGGAGTTGACGTGCTGTCAGTGGATTGAATCAGGGCATGTGAAGCGTCTGGGGTAAACCATGGAAAGCTGTGTAGGTATGTATATTTTGCGTGTGTGGACGTGTATGTATATACGTGTGTATGGGGGTGGGTTGGGCCATTTCTTTTGTCTGTTTCCTTGCACTACCTCGCAAACGCGGGAGACAGCGGCAAAAAAAAAAAAAATATATATATATATATATATATATATATATATATATATATATATATATATATATATATATATATATATATCCTTGGGGATAGGGGAGAAAGAATACTTCTCATGTAGAAGGTGACTAAAGGGGGCAGGGAGCTAGAAACCCTTTGTTCCTTGTATTTAAACTTTCTAAAAGGGGTAACAGAAAGAGTTATGCATGGAGCACTCATCCCCCTTGGAGGCTCAGATTGGGGTGTCTAAATGTGTGTGGATGTAACCAAGATGAGAAAAAAGGAGAGATACATAGTATGTTTGAGGAAAGCAACCTGGATGATTTGGCTCTGGGTGAAACGAAGCCCAAGGGTAAAGGGGAAGAGTGATTTGGGAATGTCTTGGGAGTAAAGTCAGGGGATGGTGAGAGGACAAGAGCAAAGGAAGGAGTAGCACTACTCCTGAAGCGGGAGTTGTGGGAGTATGTGATAGAGTGTAAGAAAGTAAACTCTAGATTGATATGGGTAAAACTGAAAGTGGATGGAGAGAGATGGGTGATTATTGGTGCCTATGCACCTGGTCATGAGAAGAAAGATCACGAGAGGCAAGTGTTTTGGGAGCAGCTGACTGAGTGTGTTAGCAGCTTTGATGCACAAGACCAGGTTATAGTGATGGGTAATTTGAATGCAAAGGTGAGTAATGTGGCAGTTGAGGGTACAAATGTTGTACATAGCATGTTTAGTGTTGTAAATGGAAATGGTGAAGAGCTTGTAGATTTGTGTGCTGAAAAAGGACTGGTGATTGGGAATACCTGGCTTAAAAAGAGAGATATATATATAAGTATGCGTATCTTATTAGAAGAGATAGCCGGAGAGCGTTATTTAATTTACATGTTAATTGATAGGTGTGTGAAAGAGACTTTTGGACGTTAATGTGCTGCGAGGGGCAGCTGGAGGGATGTCTGATCATCATTTTGTGGAGGGGAAGCTGAAGATTTGTAAAGGTTTTCAGAAAAGAAAAGAGAATGTTGGGGTGAAGAGAATGGTGAGAGTAAGTGGGCTTGGAAAGGAGACTTGTGTGAGGATGTACCGGGAGAGACTGAATGAAGAATGGCAAAGGTGAGAGCAAATGACTCTCAATTTTCTTCTTTCACACACTTTACCAAACTCAGTCACCAACTTCTGCAGTTTCTCTCTTGAATCAGTCACCAGCGGTGTATCATCAGCGAATAACAACTCACTCACTTCCCATGCCCTCTCATCCACAACAGACTACATACTTGTCCCTCTCTCCAAAACTCTTGCATTCACCTCCCTAACCACCCCATCCATAAAAAATTAAACAACCATGAAGACATCACGCACCCCTGCTGCAAACTGACATTTACTGGGAACCAATCACTTTCCTCTCTTCCTACTCGTACACAAGCCTTATATCCTTGATAAAAACTTTTCACTGCTTCTAGCAACTTACCTTCCACACCATATATTCTTAAAAACTTCCATAAAACATCTCTATCCACTCTATCATAGCCTTCTCCAGATCCATAAATGCTACGTACAAATCCATCTGTTTTTCTAAGTATTTCCCACATACATCTTTCAAAGCAAACACCTGATCCACACATCCTCTACCACTTCTGAAACCAGACCACTCTTCCCCATTCTGATGCTTTGTCAATGCCTTTACCCTCTTAATCGATACCCTCCCATATAATTTCCCAGGAGTACTCAGCAAACTTATGCCTCTGTAATTTGAACACTCACCTTTATCCCCTTTGCCTTTGAACAATTGCACTATACATGCATTCTGCCAGTCCTCAGGCACTTCACCATGATCCATACATGCATTGAATATCCTTACCAACCAAACAACTAACCCCCTTTTTAATAAATTCCACTGAAATACCATCCAAACCTGCTGCCTTGCTGGCCTTCATCTTCTGCAAAGCTTTGACTACCTCTTCTCTGTTCGCCAAACCATTCTCCCTGACTCTCTCACTTTGCACTCCACCCCGACTTAAACACCCTATATCTGCCACTTTATCATCAAACACATTCAACAAGCCTTCAAAATATTCACTCTATATCCTTCTCTCTTCATCACTACTTGTTATTAACTCCCCATTTGCCCCCTTCACCGATGTTCCCATTTGTTCTTTTCTCTTACGCACTTTATTTACCTCCTCCCAAACCATCTTTTTAGTCTCCCTAAAATTTAACAATACTATCTCACCCTAACTCTCAGTTGCCCTCTTTTTCACCGCTTGCACCTTTCTCTTGACTTTCTGCTGCTTTCTTTTATACCTTTCTCAGTCATTTGCATTACTTCCCTGCAAAAATCGTCCAAATGCCTCTTTCTCTTCTCTTTCACTAACAATCTTACTTCTTCATCCCACTATTCACTACTCTTTCCAATCTACCCACTTCCCACCTTTCTCATGCCACATGAATCTTTTGCACAAGCCACCACCGCTTCCCTAAATACATCCCATTCCCTCCCTGCTCCCCTTATTTCAATTGCTCTCACCTTTTGCTATTCTGTAATCAATCTCTATTGGTATTTCCTCATACGTCTCCTTTCTAAGTTCACTTACTCTCACCACTCTCTTCTACCCAACATTTTCTCTTCTTTTCTGAAAACCTCTACAAATCTTCACCTTTGCCTCCACAAGATAGTCATCAGGCACCCCTCCAGCTGCCCCTCTCAGCACATTAACATCCAACAGCTTCTATTTTACACGCTGAGAGGTGCAACTGGAGGGATATCTGATCATTATCTTGTGGAGGCAAAGGTGACGATTTGTAGAGGTTTTCAGAAAAGAAGAGAGAATGTTAGGGTGAAAAGAGTGGTGAGAGTAAGTGAGCTTGGGAAGGAGACTTGTGTGAGGAAGCACTAGGAGAGACTGAGTACAGAATGGAAAAAGGTGAGAGCAAAGGAGGTATGAGGTGTGGGGGAGGAATGGGATGTATTTAGGGAAGTAGTGATGGCTTGCACAAAAGATGCTTGTGGCATGAGAAGCGTGGGAGGTGGGCAGATTAGAAAGGGTAGTCAGTGGTGGGATGAAGACATAAGATTATTAGTGAAAGAGAAGAGAGAGGCATTTGGATGATTTTTGCAGGGAAATAATGCAAATGAGTGGGAGATGTATAAAAGAAAGAGGCAGGAGGTCAAGAGAAAGGTGCAAGAGGGGAAAAAGAGGGCAAATGAGAGTTGGGGTGAGAGAGTATCATTAAATTTTAGAGAGAATAAAAAGATGTTGTGGAAGGAGGTAAATAAAGGGCGTAAGACAAGGGAACAAATGGGAACTTCAGTGGAGGGGGCTAATGGGCAGGTGATAACAAGTAGTGGTGATGTGAGGAGATGGAGTGAGTATTTTGAAGGTTTGTTAAATGTGTTTGATGATAGAGTGGCAGATATAGGGTGTTTTGGTCGAGATGGTGTGCAAAGTGAGAGGGCTAGGGAAAATGATTTGGTAAACAGAGAAGAGGTAGTAAAAGCTTTGTGGTTGAGAGAGCAGATAAGGGTGTTTTGAAATGGTTTGGGCACATGGAGAGAATGAGTGAGGAAAGATTGACCAAGAGGATATATGTGTCAGAGGTGGAGGGAACAAGGAGAAGTGGGAAACCAAATTGGAGGTGGAAAGATGGAGTGAAAAAGATTTTGAGTGATCGGAGCCTGAGCATGCAGGAGGGTGAAAGGCGTGCAAGGAATAGAGTGAATTGGAACGATGTGGTATACTGGGGTCGACGTGCTGTCAATGGATTGAACCAGGGCATGTGAAGCGTCTGGGGTAAACCATGGAAAGTTCTGTGGGGTCTTGATGTGGAAAGGGAGCTGTGGTTTCAGTGCATTATTACATGACAGCTAGAGACTGAGTGTGAGCGAATGCAGCCTTTGTTGTCTTTACCTCGCACACATGAGGGAAGAGGGTGTTATTTCATGTGTGGCGAGGTGGCAATGGGAATGGATAAAGGCAGACTGTATGAATTATGTACATGTGTATACATGTATATGTCTGTGTGTTTGTATATATATGTATATGTTTAGACGTATAGGTATGTATATTTGCGTGTGTGGACGTGTATGTATATACATGTGTATGTGGGTGAGTTGGGCCATTCTTTTGTCTGTATCCTTGTGCTGCCTTGCTAATGCGGGAGACAGAGACAAAGCAAAATAAATAAATGAATAAAATAAAATAAATATGTATATTTATTTATTTATTTATTTATGTTTGATTGCCGTCTCTGCATGAGTGAGTTAATGCCAGGAAAGAGATGAAGAAAGACCCATCCACTCATATACAACCTAGATTTAACGGACTAGCAGTTGGAGGGGTGTCCATTCACGCTGAAAGTCCATTAAATCGAATGTAACACTTCTATGCCACATTTAAGTCCACATGCTTTTTTTTTTTCTAACTCCTTTATCACTATAGGGTTTAGTGTGTGGTACAATGGTTCTGCAGTGGGCACCTGGCAGCGTGGGCATGCTTGCCTGGCAGTTGGAGGCACAAGTCAGACTGAGATAGAGGTGATGCTACCCCTCTCCTTTGAAAGGATACTTCTTTGTGAGGATGGACGACCTGCTTTCATTGCACCTCTTACATGGTGCAGTGAGTGGGATGCAAACCTATGCCAAGAAAATCCCAAGTCATCGCAAGGCTGCTTGCCTTCTTCAGGAGATGGGGCACACCCAAGGAAATTGCCTTGAACAGTGGAACCATTCTAGACAGTGAGAAAATGGAAGCTTTCTACAAAAAATGGGGAATCATGGCCTGCATCTCCTCAGCGTACTTCCTCCAGTCCAATGGATATGCCAAAGGAGCGATAAAGGCAACCAAACTGGTGTTGAGGGGTAACACAGGTGTTGGAAGTAGCTTGCACAACAGCAAAGCGACTCAGGCTATGCTCCACAATCTCAACATCTCCCTCAGAGAGGGGTATAAGTCATCTGCACAGCTGGCAGCAGGAAGACAGTTGCAAGATGGTGTCCTGGCACCACAGCAACATTATCTGATAAGCTAGCGATAAAGAACTGCTCTGCAAAACGGAGGAAGCCATAACAGAGAGCCAGTTTCACATGCAAGGTGGCCTAGCAGGTGATGCCACTAAACTGCCCCAGCTGTTTGTAAGCACCCTGTTTGCATGCAGGTCATCACTTCGGAGGTGTGGGACAGGTTGGGTGTGGTAGTAGAGGTGAAGCCGCATAGACAACAATTAGTGAAGCTGAATGGCAGTGGCCGCCTGTCTTTGTGAAACTGACATCACCTACACCCCCGTGTTTTGCCGATCCCCACTACACCCATTGGTCAAGGGGGAGTACCCATCAGCATCAGCTTCACCCCCAGTTGTAGTGACACCCAGCCTCAGGTGGCAGTGCCCTCGCTGTGTGAGATATTGTGCCACACACTTGCAAGATTATGTTTGTGGTGGCTCCTGTGAAGAGTGAACACACTAATTTGCTGTCATTTTTGTTTTGCTCATATGTAAAGGAAGTGTATTGTTGCAGAGCAGTAATTTGTATGTGTATTAGCCTTATGCCTTGTTGAATTTCAATTTCATTCTTTTGATTTTTTTTTTGTTTTGTTTTCATACAAAATGTCACATTTAGTTACCAAAACCTCATGGGGGGTGTAGAGTTTAATAAGTGGTACAATAGTTGGGCAATGGGCATCCGGCAGCATGAGAACACTTGCCGGGCAGTTGGGGGCAGGAGTCAGACCGAGATAGAGGTGATGCCACCCCTCTCCTGTGAAAGGATACCCCTTTATACTAAAGTGAGAGTGGATTACCTGCTTTCATTGCACCTATTCCAATTACTTGATACCATTTTGAGTTTCAGGATTGCAAAATTATGTAATAAATGAAGTCAATTCTGAAATAACAGAAACACTGTGTACAACCTGACCACATGATAGCTTGATTCAGACTGAGATCAAAACAAAGCAAATCTACCCCGCAATACCAAAAACAAGTGTGATATGAAATTCACATGGTGTAGCATTTGAGATTTTTTAATTTTCTTATAAATTTTATCAATTAATGTACTGCATTAATATCTGTCCATTAAATCTGAAATCTATTAAATCGTGGGTTTACTGTATATACATACACATACATGTCAACATATACATATATATATATATATATACATACATTCTTTCGTCTGTTTCCTTGCGCTACCTCGCAAACGCGGGAGACAGCGACAAAGTATAAAAAAAAAAAAAAAAAAAAAAAATATATATATGTGTATGTGTATATATATATATATATATATATTTATATATATATATATATATATATATATATGTGTATATATATATAATATATAATGTGAATAAGAGCAAGGTTATTAGGTACAGTAGGGCTGAGGGTCAAGTCAATTGGGAGGTGAGTTTGAATGGTGAAAAACTGGAGGAAGTGAAGTGTTTTAGATATCTGGGAGTGGATCTGTCAGCGGATGGAACCATGGAAGCGGAAGTGGATCATAGGGTGGGGGAGGGGGCGAAAATTTTGGGAGCCTTGAAAAATGTGTGGAAGTCGAGAACATTATCCCGGAAAGCAAAAATGGGTATGTTTGAAGGAATAGTAGTTCCAACAATGTTGTATGGTTGCGAGGCGTGGGCTATGGATAGAGTTGTGCGCAGGAGGATGGATGTGCTGGAAATGAGATGTTTGAGGACAATGTGTGGTGTGAGGTGGTTTGATCGAGTAAGTAACGTAAGGGTAAGAGAGATGTGTGGAAATAAAAAGAGCGTGGTTGAGAGAGCAGAAGAGAGTGTTTTAAAATGGTTTGGGCACATGGAGAGAATGAGTGAGGAAAGATTGACCAAGAGGATATATGTGTCGGAGGTGGAGGGAACGAGGAGAAGAGGGAGACCAAATTGGAGGTGGAAAGATGGAGTGAAAAAGATTTTGTGTGATCGGGGCCTGAACATGCAGGAGGGTGAAAGGAGGGCAAGGAATAGAGTGAATTGGAGCGATGTGGTATACAGGGGTTGACGTGCTGTCAGTGGATTGAATCAAGGCATGTGAAGCGTCCGGGGTAAACCATGGAAAGCTGTGTAGGTATGTATATTTGTGTGTGTGGACGTGTGTATGTACATGTGTATGGGGGGGGTTGGGCCATTTCTTTCGTCTGTTTCCTTGCGCTACCTCGCAATACGCGGGAGACAGCGACAAAGTATAAAAAAAAAAAAAAAAAAAAAAAAAATATACATACACATACATATATACAAATCTTCATACTTGCTTGCCCTCATCCATTCCCGGCACACTGCACCCCACCCCCAGGAAACAGCATCGCCACCCCCTGCATCAGCGAGGCAGTGCCAGGGAATGGACGGAAAAAAGGCCACATTCACTCACGCTCATTTTTTAGCTGTTATGTGTGATGCACCAAAACCACAGCTTCCTATCCACATCCAGGCCTCACAGACCTTTCCATGGCTTACCCCAGATGTTTCACATGCCCTGGCTCAGTTCATTGACAGCACATCGACCCCAGTATACTACATTATTCCCATTCACTCTATTCCGTCCATGCCTTTCACCCTCCTGCACATTCAGGCTCTGATTGCTAAAAATCTTTTTCACTTCATCCTTCCCCCTCCAATATGGTCTCCTGCTTCTCCTTGTACCCTCCACCTCTGATACATATATCCTCTTTGTCAACCTTTCTCCCTCATTCTCCCTGTGTCCAAATAATTCCAATACCCTCTTCTGCTCTCTCAACTACAGTTTTTATTACCGCACATCTCTTACCTTTTCATTACTTAATCAAACCACCTCATACAACATTCTGTCCTCAAACATTTCATTTTCCAATGCATCCACCCTTCCTCTGTTCAACCCTATCTATAGCCCATGCTTCGCAACCATATAATATTGTTGGACTACTATTCCTTCAAACATACTCATTTTTGCTTTCTGAGATAATGTCCTCTCTTTCCAAATATTCTTCATTGCTTCCAGAACCTTCTCCCCCTCTCCCATCCTATAACTCACTTCCACTTCCATGGTTCCATTTGCTGCCAAGTTCACTCGCAGATATCTAAAACACTTTACTTCCTCCAATTTTTCTCCATCCAAACTTACATCCCAAATAACTTGTCCCCCCAACACCGCGGAAGCTAATATCTTACTCTTATTTACATTTACTCTCAACTTTCTCCTTTCAAACACTTTTCCAAATTCAGTCACCATCTTCTGCAGTTTCTTACTTGAATCAGCCACCAGTGCTGTATCATCAGCGAACAACATTTGACTCACTTCCCAGGCCCTCTCATCCCCAACAGACTGTATGCTTGCCCCTTTTTCCAACCACCCCATCCATAAACGAATTAAGCAACAATGGTGATATCACACACCCCTGCCACATACAAACCATCACTTGGCTTCCTACTTGAACACATTCTTTACACCCTTGATAAAACTTCTCTGCTTCTAGCAGCTTACCTCCCACACCATATATTCTTAAGACCCTCCATGAAGCTACATACAAATCCATGTTTTACTAAATACTTCTCACACACATTCTTTAAAGCAAACTCCTGATCCACACATCCTCAACCACTTCTGAAACCACACTTTTCCTCCTCAATCCTAAGCCCTGTATTTGCCTTCATCTTGTCAATCAATAACCTCCAATTCAACTTATCAAGTATACTTAACAAACTTATACCCCTGTAGTTTAAACACACACCTTTATCCCTCCTTGCCTTTATACAGTGGCACTTCACAGGCATTCTGCCGATACTCAGGCATATCACTATGATCCATGCATACACTGAATATCCTTACCCATCAGTCACCAACAAAGTCACCCTTTTTCTAAATAAAGTCATATATAATACCATCCACCTTGCTGCTTTTCATCTCATGTGACTTTTACCACTTCTCTCTTCACCAAACCACTCTTCATGTTTCTATCACTTTGTATACCACTCTGACCAAAGCCCCTACATCTGCCACTATCATCACACATTTAACAATCTTTTAATTCTCCCTAAGTTTAACAATACTCTCTCACTCAACTCTCATTTGCCCTCTTTTTTACCCCTGCACCTTCAACTTGAAATCCTGCCACTTTCTCTTATACATCTCCCAATCTTTTGCACTTCTTCCCTGTAAGTATTATCTAAATGCCTTTCTTTTCTCTTTCACAAGCAACTTTACTTCTTCATCCCACCACTCACTACCCTTTCTGATCTGCACACCTCCCACCTTTTGCATGTCACATAAATCTCTTGCACATGCCATTACTGCTTCCGTAAATACCTTCCAAACTCAACTCGCTTCATTTACTCTCACCTTTTGCTATTCTGCACTCAATCTTTCCTGGTAATTCTTCACACAAGTTTCCTTCCCAAGCTCACTTACCTTCAACACTCTCTTATCCCCAACACTATTTCCTCTTTTTTGAAAACCTCTACAAATTTTCACCATCATCTCCACAAGACAGTGATCAGACATCCCACCATCTGCCCATCTCAGCACATTTACATCCAAAAGTCTCTACTTGACATGCCAATCAATTAATATGTATTGTAATAATGCTCAATGACCATCTTTCCAGCTTACATATGTATACCTGTGTATATCTTTTTTTAAACCAGGTATTCCCAATCCCCAGTTTTTTATCATCACACAACTCCACAAGCTGTTCATCATTTCCATTAATGACACTAAACACCGCATATGCCCCATTTATACCCTCAACTATCACATTACTTACATTACCATTTAAATCACCCATCGTAAATACCTGGTCTCATACATCAAAACTACTGACACATTCACTCAGCTGCTCCCAAAACACTTGCCCCTCATGATCTTTCTTCTCACGGCCAGGAGCATTAGCACCAATATCACCCATCTCTTGCCATCCACCTTGAGTTTTACCCACATCAATCCAGGATTTACTTCTTTATACTATAACACATTCCCATAACTCCTGCTTCAGGATTAATGTTACTCCTTCCTTAGCTCTTGTCCTCGCACCAAACCCTGACTTTACCCTAATGACATTTCCAAACCATTCTTTCCCTTTACCCTAGAGCTTTGTTTCACTCAGTGTCAGAGCATCCAGGTTTCTTTCCTCAAACATACGACCTATCTCTTCTCTTCTCATCTTGGATACATCCACACATGATCAGCCACCTCAGTCTGAGCCTTCGAGGATGATGAGCACTCCCCACCTGGCTCCTTCTTCTGTTTCCTCTTAAAAATTGAAATACACAAATAGGAAGGTTTCCAGGTCTCTGCTCCCATCCCCTTTAGTTACCTTCTATGACACACAAGGAAAACAGAGGAAGAATTCTTTCTATGTGTATAAACTGTGTATTTTTTTTAAACAAGTTTGCCATTTCTTGCTTTGTGCGGTAGCACCAGGAAATGATGAAAATACAGTCTCACTTCCATCGTCTTCTCTAGGTGTTATGTATAATACAATTAAACCAGAGCCCCCCTACACTCCAGAGACCTTTTTGTGATTTCCTCCGACCATTTCATATGCCCTAGTTCAATCTACTGATAGCAAATCAACCTCTGTATACCACACTGCTCCAGTTCACTCTGTTCTTTCATGCCTCACACCCTCCTGCATTTTTAGGGCTCCACACCTTCAAAGCATATTTCACCCCATTCTTCCACCACCTCCATTTTTTTTTTGTTCTCTCCACTTCTGACATGTGTACCCTCTTAGTTATCTTCTCTTCTTTTACCTCTCCATATGCATACTTATCATATTACCAAACATCTCTCTTACTCATCATTTTGTAAACAATAAATCCTCACATCAGGTATTGTCCCCCATCATTTCATTTCCAGCACATCTATGCTCTTCTTTACATTTTTGCATAAGGCCCATGCCTTGCATCCATACAGCACTGGTGGGAATATTATACCATCAAACATACACATCTTTACCCTTAAAGACAATGACCTCTCTCCACATATTCCTCTATGTGTCTTGGAACTTTACCCCCCTCACCCATCCTATGGCTCACTTTAGCTCCCATGGTTCAATTCAGTGCTATATCCACTTTCAGGTATCTAAAAACTCCAATTCCTTCAAGTTCTCTCCAATCAAATCCACGTTTTGAGGGAAACCACAGAAAGGTCTATTGGGCATGGTTGTGATTAGGAGGCTCTGGTTTCAGTGCATTACTCATGGTAATTAGAGAAAGGATATGAGCACATGAGGCCATTTCTTCTGTTTTTTCTGTTCCTAGCGTTGCCTGGTTAACACCGGAAATGGCATACCACTCTCATAATATTCTAGATCTGATTTTCACCTCTTGTCCATCCTGCTGTTACCACACAATCTTGCCCCAAATTGGTTCATATGATCAGACTCTCATAAATGTATCTATTTTAATGGCACCTTCCCCTTCAGGAGCCCCTTTTAAAGATAAATACTGGCACCTTAACAAAGCTGACTGGAATAACTTATGTAAATCCTTTTCTGAGTTTCCTTGGGTAAATTACTCTCATGTGGTGATGCTTCTGTTTCCACCAAATGTATAGCAGAGGTTATTCTTGTAGAAATGGCAGCATTTATCCCTTCTTCCTCCAAGATGACCTCTTCTTCCAAACCATGGTTCAACCATTCCTGTTTTGAGGCCATTCAGGCAAGGGAACAGGCATATCAGCCATGGGAACTCACCTCTGACACTCATTCAGTTTTTATCACAGCCTGTAATCATTACAAAGGAAAATTTTTCTTTATTTTAAGGAAACGAGATAACCTTTCCTCATCATCCAATGATAAGTCTTTCTGGCCTTTAGCTAAGGGCATGTCCAACAACTTCTGTTGCTCTGCCCTTCTTTCACTTTTCCATTTTGATGGTACTATAACTGTCACTCCTATAGACAAAGCAACTCCCTTTGGTTCCTGTTTCTTCTCTAACTCCATCCTGGATGACTCTAACATTCCTTCATCCCCTGATGCCCCTCTTACTAATTTCATGCCCTTCTCTGCCATCTCTTTTTGGGCTGTCCGAAAAGTGCTTCTCTCTCTGATAGCATCCATTCCTGTGTACTGAAAGTGTGTGCCTCTGAACTTGCACTTGTGCATGCTCATCAGTTCTGTCTCTGTTCAAAAACCAAAACGTTTCCTTCTTCTTGGAAGCTTGTGTTGATACATCCCATCTCGAAGAAACTGACCATTCTGACCCCTCTAACTAATGTCCTACTGCTTTGACATTTCTATTTTCAAAGTCCTTAAATCCATCCTCAACTCCCATATCCTTAGACACCTTGAATCTACCAGTCTTCTCCCTGATTACAAGTATGGTTTCCATAAGGTGAGATCCACTGATGATATTCTCTCTTAATCTTAATTTCTGGTCATCATCATCCCTGAAAGATTTTTGGGCATCTTATGTAGATGCCCTTGAAATATCCAAAGATTTTAGCAAGGTGTGGCACAGGGGTCTCATTTCTAAGCTCCCTCCTCTTTTGGTTTTCCTCACTCACTTTGCTCCATCACATCTAGCTTCCTCTCTGGCCAATCTTTCTCTGGTTTTTGATGGGTCAGCCTCCCCCCCTTTCTCCATCAACAGTGCTGTCCTTCAGGGTTCTGTCCTGTCCCCTACAATTTTTCTCCTTTGATTCACAATTTCCTCTCTTCCACAAATAACTAAAAGCACTCATATGCTGACAACTGAACAATGCATTCATCAACATCCTTCAATTCTGCTCCTTCTCTCAGCCTCCCCCCTTTTCTCCATCAACTTCGCTGTCCTTCAGGGTTCTGTCCTGTCCCCTACAATTTTTCTCCTTTTGATTCACAATTTCCTCTCTTCCACAAATAACCAAGTGCACTCATATGCTTACAACAATGCAGTCATCCACATCCTTCAATTCTGTTTCTTCTCTCACTCGATCTGCATCTTGTCTTGACCCAGCTTCCTCAATGAACTCAGACTTGTACAGGATATCTCAGTAAGGAAAATGAAACCTAGCCAATTTATTGCCTCCAAGACCAAGTTTCTACCCACCTCTCTTTTTCAAAAACTCCTCACATTTCTTACCTCTCTTTTGATGGTTCTGTAATTCCACCTACTGACTCAATAAACATACTTAGTGTTACTGCAACATCCATTCTTTCTTGGAAACCCCACATTATGGAAATAGCTAAGTCCTGGGAATCCTGTTTAGATGTTGAAATTTCTTCTCTTCTGAACAGTTGCTCCAATTATACAAAGAATTGATTCGTCCTTGTACAGAGTACTGCTCTCACATCGGGTGGTTCTAGCTCTACATCCTTACTTGACAGAGTTGAACGCAGTCCAAAATATAAATTCGATAAAGGCTAACTTCAACACTACCCTCTTGACCTATGCTACATTGTTGCTTCATTTTCCCTCTTCTACCAGTATCTATTTAGTTTTTGTTCCTGAAAGCTGGCTGCTTATGTGTCCCCACCACTAGCTAGATCACAGGATACTTGGCAAGCTGCAGCGTCACATGATTACTATGTTGTTGTTGGCAACTTAAGGGTGGGCCGCTTTGATAATAGTTTCTTTCCCTACATCTTGGATCTGTGGAACTCTCTACCTCCCTACAATAACTATGACCTGGCACGTTTTGCAAAACAGGTTTTTCACTTCCTCCAAAATTCATGAATACTTTACATTGTCTCTTCTTTTCCCCTTTCATAATCCTCAATTAAGGCTTGGCCTTGATGTGGACTTCTGTCCATGACTAGAAAAAAAAAATCCAAGGTAGCATTGATTTAGTTGTCTAATCCAAAAGTTGCACACACTACACAAAATTTACTTCAAAGCTCAAACTGAGCAATCTCTGATATGAGTGAATATAGTTCATGGATGTAATACCAACAAGTAGGATATGCATTCTGGCCTTTTTACCTGATGATGGTAGATGGTATCTCAGATTCCAGCCAAAACAGGGTCTGTAATTTGTATTTCCCCTATCACTGGAATCCTGCTGATGTTAAGCAACAGGTATGTACGTCATGATCATAAAAGTCAGAACACAATCCATATACTTGGTTCTTTTCAAGTGTATAAGAATTAAAGAAGTTATATACAAATGAAGCTCACTGTATCTCCATACCATCTCGATGTATTTCTGTACCTTAATTTCATAAGAAGTCTCATTTGCAAGCCTCATATGTTTGGACTAAGATTATTTTCTGTCAGCCAACCTGCTTTGGTAGTTGCATTTTATCTTCTGGGACTACATGGCTGGCATATTTAGGAATAGCTATTCAAAGTGAATACTATTTTAGAGTAGTTTGGGCTTTCCATGTTTGAAATCAACTGCTCTGGACAGGAGAGAAACAAAGCTTAGTCTTTCAAGCCTCAATGAGTGTGAAAACAAGTTCTTCAAGTGGAATAATTTCTTTAATCTTCTTCTTTCAAAAAAACTTATTAGATACCCTCACTGCAGTCCTATGTATAGGTGTTTCACACTGTCTAACACTGAATCTTTTATTATATTTCTGACCACTTTATCAATTCCACTCACACTTGAAAATAAGTTAAAATAATCATTCCCTAAACCATATAAATGAAGATAACACGAATAAAATATTACTAAGTAAAAAAATTATTAACTATTTCAAAAACTTTAATTGAAAAATAAAGACATTTACATAAATTCAATAAATAGACTAATAATTTTATACACTCCAAAATGTAAAAGTCATTAGGATGAACCCAAACATTCTTGTAAACAATTAAGTGAAGCTCTGTTGAACAAGGAAAGTTATGATATAGAAAATCACAAACAGCCTAAAGAATAATCTCATTTTTGTAGCTCCGGGGAAGATCCTTGTAGGGTAGTACGATGGAGTTCAGAACTATCACTTCAGGTGGAACATTCACATTGCACCCTGAAGAAAAAATGAAAGTTTAAAGAACAAATGGATAGGAAAAGTTATTCTCTATCATTGCAATGTAAGATGATGTTACCAATTTATTTAATGATATTCAAAGTTAAATTACCACATGCACTACAAAAATTCCATTAAACAATGGAAAACAAGTAATCACAAAGTAACATCCATATACGTATCAGTAACAACAGGAACTAATAATGGATACATTCTTCTGAATTTCACTAGTTTACACTTCAGCAACCTTCCACAAAATGGTACATGAACTAAAGCTATGTTTGAACACCATAAACAATACCACCAAATATCAAAAGAGAGTAATTTCCAACATTTTGATCACAATCTACGATGAATAAAGTAACTTTCAACACATATACGTAAGAATGACTGACTCGAATATATGAACCTCAGCAGACAGTCTACGAAGAATAATCCCAAATATGTATGACTTTTACACCATGTGATTTAAAAAAAATTTTGTAATCATGAAATACAGTGTAAGATACCATATGTATTGATATACAAGAAAGTGATTTTATTTATTTCCAATCTTGATCTGAGAATTACAGAAAATGAGTAATCTCATCAAACAATCTAAAGCCACCATAATTTAACAAAGCTAACAAGAGGAAACAGAAGTTTCAAACATATAAACAAATGGATATACAGGTATGTGATATGCCCCCATCTTTAAACCTGAAACTGGGGTCAACAAACTGAGAAAGCTCACATCTTATAAAAATCCAGTATCATTTGGACAGAAAATTATACAAAACTAAGGCTTGGAACATATATGCACGTATAGAAAAGAGATACAGTTCCATCTCTAAGGATGAGTTGAGGATCACTACGATGACAAAAAATATTTCTTTGAAATCTAACATGATTTTGCATAGCTCGTGCCAAGAAACTGAAGACTGCAACAAATAAATGCATGGACATGAGGATGCATAATTCAGCTTCATCCTTGAGTAGAAGAGTGATGATACTGGTCTCACAAAGGCTACTAAAAATCAAATATGATAGCAAAGAGAAACTTTAGGTCACCAAATGAATAGGGAGGAATGTATAGACAACCCATCAAGTCTTATCTTTAAACTTTAGATGACGACTGATGAAATCTGAAACCTTACTAAACCTAATAATATTCCAGTCTAAGACATGTATTTCTACATAAATATGTGGTTACATTTGTGCACATGCACTATGCACCAATATTGGTTCGCTTTCTCATGTGAATGTCACTTCTAGCATGCTCTGTTTGCAGCAAGAAAATATGGTTTGAAAATTTAGTTATAACATTTTCAACTATTTTTTGACAGATGCAAAGGAAAACCTTTATAAATCTCATCTAATCGATGGATGTTTAATAATATGCATTGTTTTTTGTATATATTGTACCAAAAAATTAACAAATTAAAAGGACACTATTCTGTCCTAAATTGTTTAGCAACATTACATGTATATTACTTAAGTCTGTGTGAGGTGATTTTGAGTGTACATGAGTAAGAATTTATAGCAAATAAGTGCAATATGTAAACAAGTTCAAAATAACTATTCACCTTTTAGATTTCATCTCTATCAAATTTTTTCAATAATATGAAACTATATGTATTCAGTAATCTCATAGTTATCTATCAATCAATGTTACTGAAGTATCATTTACATATAGGTAATTCATAATAACATCAATTCACTGGTCCTTCTGCTATAAATTGTGTCCATACACAAAGTCTTCTGCTATTACTCTGTCTTATACAGTATTCTCAAAATTTTCAGTCTGCTTAACATTATTATATTTTTCCCTTCCACTGACCAATCTCTTTTAAAGTCCAGTATATCTGGACCACCTGTACTACCACATCCAGTCCTCTCTTCCTTCCTATGCATATCATATGAGTTCTTCCCAGGCATCTGGTCATTAATCCTTAACCCTTAAAGAACCCTAGCAATGCTTGTATGAATTGCCTCTTCCTGCCCTCAATTAAGTCTGTAGGAGTAAGTGATCAATATGTAGATTGCCTTGCATTACAAGCAGTGTATTTAGCACTAGGAAAAATTCTAAGAGTTATATTTAACCATGGAGAACAATGGCTTACCCTGTGGGGATCTCAAGTTTACTGGTTGCCTTTTCCTGCCATCATTTAAACTGAAAAGTGTCCTTTATCAATATGCAGTGATACCTCATGTCACAAACAACTACAGTTAGCAATAAGAAAGAATCTTGGGGGTCTCAGTTGCCAACTTAACATTATGGAGAAGATACAACCTTGGTGTACACCCCATATCAGTTAGAAGCTAATTATCCTCTGTAGCACTAAATAGCAGCAAATCAGCAAGTCTTTGTAGCACTAATTACAGTGATACTTATTTGCTGGATGTTGATCTGCTTGCACTGGGAAAAGTTCTTTGTGTGTCAGTAAACCATTAGTGGCAGCAGAAAATGGACAAAGATACATATATGGAAAATCTAACAGGTTTTTCTTATCTTGATATTTCTTACTAACTGAATTTTTGGATGAACCCTGATCCTGAGGACCTCCCTAAAATTACAACCTGTAAATTTAGGGAAAAAAAAGGAAGTAAATTATCCATATTTTGTTGCTGTACATGAATAACTTGGGGTGCCAAACAAGCTTGGCTTATCACTTGTTTGTTAACTTTTATTGATTCATACATCTTCATCTCTTGTCTGTCATCACTTGTGGATCGCTGATACACTAAGAACTTTCCCTGGTGCTAATAGTTCAAGATCTGCCAAATTATTATCCTCATACTTTGTGCCCAAAAGACTAAACACAAACTAGTCACTAACTGGTGGCCATACCTTCCCCATCATGTTATATGTGAGATGCTATAATTCTTTCCTGGTGCTATCTAGAGTTGCATGTAACCTAAGGCATCTACAAATTGATAAAATGCATCTTACGAGTTAAATGAAGGTGGGAAAAGGGTGTTAGTGCAGCATCTGCCAAGAGGCATACTGATGTTCGTAAGTCAACAGTGTGAATCATAAAGAAAAATAAGACAGTCTTTTGAGACAAACAGTTGGCTGGTTACTTTAGAGGAGTACAGAAGCCAACTGCAGAGCATCAGGGGTGATACATTCCTTTTTTGTCCTGTATTGTATATCATTTCTTAAAGTTTTTTATAATAAACATTGTTTTTGAGTACAGAATGCTGATCTCTCATACTGAAGAGCTCATAGTAAGACTTAAGGTATAGCTTTAAAGGGTCACTCTTCCTAAACCCCTATTGGCTATAGGGCTAGTACCTCACCAATCACAGTTTTGCCAAACATGGGTTTTTCCAGGAACATGACTCCTGTGGATGGCAAGGGACCTCTGTATGGGTAACTGACACTCAAAAAATTATATCTTAATGCCAATTACAATTGCTTGTAACATTATATATCTCTACATACCAATAAAAAGTGATACACCTCTTGACTCAATGAATATACCTAGTATTACTGTAACATCCACTCTTTTTTGGAAACCCCACATAATGGGAATAGTTAGGTCTGCGTATTCTATTAGGTCTGCGTATTCTATAAGAAACTGGATGTCCTGTTTAGATGTTAAAACTTCTCTGAACAGTTGCTCCATTTATACAAGGGATTGATTTGTCCTTGTATAGAGTACTGCTCTAACATTTGGGGTGGTTCTAGCTCTGCATCCTTACTTGACAGAGTTGAGTCGAAAGTGGTTCAACTTATAAATTGTCCCAGGCTAACTTCCAAACTTGACTCCCTTGCCCTACACCACAATGCTGGTTCACTTTCTTTCTTCTATAGGTATCACTTTGATTTTTGCTCCTGAGAGCTGGCTGCTTGTGTGCCCTTATCACTAACTAGACTAAGCAATACTCGACAAACTACTGCATTTGATTTATTTTGTGGCTATCAGCAACTCAAGGGTGGGCTTTTTTGATACCTGCTCTCTACCTTCTCATGTCTTTCCCAATAACTATTACCTGGCACATTTCAAAAGAAAGTTTTTCACTTCCTCCAAAATTCGTAATTACCTTCCCATCTTTTCTTTTTTAGTTTCATAATTCTCTCTATATTTCTTATCCATGACTGGAGCCTTAAAAATAAAAAAGTCTCTCTCTCTCTCTCAGTACAGGAACCTCTACCAGGATAGCTGGATCCTGCAGGAGTTATCATCCTTTTCATCCCAAAAGAATAATGTAAGGCTATGGAAAGTGTATGCAAGAGTGTTGTTTGACAGAGTGATGGAAGTTACTGAATGCAGAATAAGTGAGGAGCAAGGGGGTTTCAAGAAAGGTAGATGTGTAGATCTGATTTTCTGTGGTGAAAATGACTGTGGAGAAGTAACTAGCAAAGGGTAAGATGCTGTATGCAGTTTTTATGGCTCTGAAGAGAGCATACAGATATATGGGGTTGGGGGACAACTGTTAGATGGTGTGAACGCCTTCTACAAAGCAGCAAATGCATGTGTGTAAGAGTGGATGGAGAGTTGAGCAAAAGTTTTGGTATACATGTTGGTGTGAAACAGGGCTGTGCAATATTGCCAAGGCTAATTCAACAGATATATAAGGCTTTTTAACATATATATATATATATATATATATATTTTTTTTTTTTTTTTTTTAATACTTTGTCGCTGTCTCCCGCGTTTGCGAGGTAGCGCAAGGAAACAGACGAAAGATATGGCCCAACCCCCCCCATACACATGTACATACACACGTCCACACACGCAAATATACATACCTACACAGCTTTCCATGGTTTACCCCGGACGCTTCACATGCCTTGATTCAATCCACTGACAGCACGTCAACCCCGGTATACCACATCGCTCCAATTCACTCTATTCCTTGCCCTCCTTTCACCCTCCTGCATGTTCAGGCCCCGATCACACAAAATCTTTTTCACTCCATCTTTCCACCTCCAATTTGGTCTCCCTCTTCTCCTCGTTCCCTCCACCTCCAACACGTATATCCTCTTGGTCAATCTTTCCTCACTCATTCTCTCCATGTGCCCAAACCATTTCAAAACACCCTCTTCTGCTCTCTCAACCACGCTCTTTTTATTTCCACACATCTCTCTTACCCTTACGTTACTCACTCGATCAAACCACCTCACACCACACATTGTCCTCAAACATCTCATTTCCAGCACATCCATCCTCCTGCGCACAACTCTATCCATAGTCCACGCCTCGCAACCATACAACACTGTTGGAACCACTACTCCTTCAAACATACCCATTTTTGCTTTCCGAGATAATGTTCTCGACTTCCACACATTCTTCAAGGCTCCCAGAATTTTCGCCCCCTCCCCCAACCTATGATCCACTTCCGCTTCCATGGTTCCATCCGCTGCCAGATCGACTCCCAGATATCTAAAACACTTCACTTCCTCCAGTTTTTCTCCATTCAAACTCACCTCCCAATTGACTTAACCCTCAACCCTACTGTACCTAATAACCTTGCTCTTATTCACATTTACTCTTAACTTTCTTCTTTCACACACTTTACCAAACTCAGTCACCAGCTTCTGCAGTTTCTCACATGAATCAGCCACCAGCGCTGTATCATCAGTGAACAACAACTGACTCACTTCCCAAGCTCTCTCATCCCCAACAGACTTCATACTTGCCCCTCTTTCCAAAACTCTTGCATTCACCTCCCTAACAACCCCATCCATAAACAAATTAAACAACCATGGAGACATCACACACCCCTGCCGCAAACCTACATTCACTGAGAACCAATCACTTTCCTCTCTTCCTACACGTACACATGCCTTACATCCTCGATAAAAACTTTTCATTGCTTCTAACAACTTGCCTCCCACACCATATATTCTTAATACCTTCCACAGAGCATCTCTATCAACTCTATCATATGCCTTCTCCAGATCCATAAATGCTACATACAAATCCATTTGCTTTTCTAAGTATTTCTCACATACATTCTTCAAAGCAAACACCTGATCCACACATCCTCTACCACTTCTGAAACCACACTGCTCTTCCCCATATCCCCAGGGAAATATATATTCCCAGTCCTCTGTTCTTAATGCTACCTCGCTGACGCGGGAAATGGCGAATAGTATGAAACAAAGAAAGAAAGATATATATATATATATATATATATATATATATATATATATATATATATATATATATATTATCCCTGGGGATAGGGGAGAAAGAATACTTCCCACGTATTCCCTGCGTGTCGTAGAAGGCAACTAAAAGGGGAGGGAGCGGGGGGGCTGGAAAGCCTCCCTTGTTTTTTTTTTTTGTTTTTTTTTTAATTTTCCAAAAGACGGAACAGAGAAGGGGGCCAGGTGAGGATATTCCCTCAGAGGCCCAGTCCTCTGTTCTTAACGCTACCTTGCTAATGCGGGAAATGGCGAATAGTTTGAAAGAAAAGAAAGAAATATATATATATATATATATATATATATATATATATATATATATATATATATATATATATATATATATATATATATACATACATGGATGGCACAATTAAAGGCTTAAAGGTAAGAAGTGGGAGCTGGAGTTCACCTGTTATGGAGACTTTTGCTGTGGCCACCCTCTCTAGGGAGTTCTCAAAAGGAACAGGTATCAGAAATATATATAGATAGATAGTGATAAGAGAGGTGAGAGCAAAACTAGGGAAAGGGTGTGCAGAGATGGAGTGTGGTGGTAAGTTATGGTGGCTAGTGACAAGCCTGTCTGCAGATGATACTGTGTTATATGCTGAGAGTGAAGAAGAGTGAAGGTTGTACGTGTGTTTTATGATGCATGGAAGCATAGGCAATTGAAGATTAATGCAAGTAATAGTACAGTCATGGTGACTGAAAGGGTACAGAGTGAAAGTACAGATTTTGCAAAACCCTATGGAATGGAGAGAGAAAGTGAACTAAACTTACAGATATGGGAGGAGAAAGACTGGAAGAGGTGAGAGAATTTAAGTATTTACGAGCTATTTTGGGTAAGTCTGGTGACATGGATGGAGATATAATGGAGAGAGCAGTGCAGGGTAGAAGAGTCATAGGGACCCTTAACAGAACAGTGAAAGGTAGAGATGTAAGTATGAAAGTGTAAAAAGGATTAAGGGACACCACAGTCCTCCTGACCTATGAAGCCAAAATATAGACATGAGGCTGGTCACAGAGGTCAAGAATCCAGACTATGGAAATAAGCTATTTGAAAGGAACATGTGTTCTGTCTAGATGAAATGAAGAGAGAAGTGTGGGGGTGTATGAGAGATATGGTATGTCAGAGAATGCATCAGGAATGAATTGTGGAAAGGTAGAGTGGGTGAAACATAATACTTTGAGGTGGCTCAGGCATGTGGAAAGAATGCAAGACAGAAGTTTACAAGGAGAATGTATAGTACAATCAAAGGGGTTGGTGTGAGAACAAGAACACATGTGACATGGGAAATGAAGTGGAAAAGTGCTGCAGGGAGAGAAATTGTGGAAGAATGCTTGAAATGGTGTATGCGAGGAAAGTATGTAGGGCAGGGATAAGTGGAGCCTCATTTGCTGTGGCCACCCCCTTGGTGAGAGCTCCTGGAGGGGAATGGGTCCCGTTTTTACTTTTCCAAAATAAAAAACAGAGAAGGGGGCCAAGTGAGGGTATTCCCTCTAAGGCTCAGCGCTCTGTAATCTTAATGCTACCTCACTAAAGTGGGAAATGGCAAATGTATGAAAAAAAAAAAAGATTTTGAGTGATCGGGGCCTGAACATGCAGGAGGATGTGAAGTATTTTAGATATCTAGGAGTGTATCTGGCAGCAGATGGAACCATGAAAGCGGAAGTGAATCACAGGGTGGGGGAGGGGGCAAAAATTCTGGGAGCCTTGAAGAATGTTTGGAAGTCGAGAACATTATCTTGGAAAGCAAAAATGGGTATGTTTGAAGGAATGGTTATTCCAACAATATTGTGTGGTTGCGAGGCGTGGGCTATGGATAGAGTTGTGTGCAGGAGGGTGGATGTGCTGGAAATGAAATGTTTGAGGACAATATGTGGTGTGAGATGGTTTGATAGAGTAAGTAATGTAAGGGTGAGAGAGATGTGTGGAAATAAAAAGAGTATGGTTGAGAGAGCAGAAGAGAGTGTTTTGAAATGGTTTGGTCACATGGAGAGAATGAGTTAGGAAAGATTGACCAAGGGGATATATGTGTCAGGGGTGGAGGGAACAAGGAGAAGTGGGAGACCAAATTGGAGGTGGAACGATGGAGTAAAAAAGATTCTGAGTGATCGGGGCCTGAACATGCAGGAGGGTGAAAGGCGTGCAAGGAATAGAGTGAATTGGAACGATGTGGTATACCGGGGTCGAGGTGCTGTCAATGGATTGAACCAGGGCATGTGAAGCGTCTGGGGTAAACCATGGAAAGTTCTGTGGGGCATGGATGTGGAAAGGGAGCTATGGTTTCGGTGCATTTCTACATGTCAGCTAGAGACTGAGTGTGAACGAATGGGGCCTTTGTTGTCTTTTCCTAGCACTACCCCACACACATGAGGGGGGAGGGGGTTGTTATTCCATGTGTGGCGAGGTGGCGATGGGAATAAAATAAAGGCAGACAGTATGAATTATGTACATGTGTATATATGTATACGTCTGGGTGTGTATATATATGTGTACAGTGAGATGTATAGGTATGTATATTTGCATGTGTGGACGTGTATGTATATACATGTGTATGTGGGTGGGTTGGGCCATTCTTTTGTCTGTTTCCTTGTGCTACCTCGCTAACACGGGAGACAGCAACAAAGCAAAAATAAATAAATATGCCCACCAGTGATGCTACTACGTTTGTGAATCAAGAACCATTACAAAACAAACCCCGCCAGGTGGTAGAGTGTCCCGCAGTGTATCGAGACAGACTTCCCCAGAACTTTTTTAAAGGGGAAGTAAATGTTTATTGTTGTGTTACTGGAGTGATAGTTTTCATACATGGTGCTTTGACAAGAAAATAGTGAAATTGGAAAAAAAAAATGTAGCTTAGACATTGAAGCTTATTGATACAGTGGTTAAATTGATGAGAACTACTATTGACGTTTGTGTAAATAAATTATACATTTCCCTTTCCATAGCCGGAGGTTGAACCATTATGTGACATTCATTTTCTCATTTCAAGCTAGAAGTTTCAGTTTTCTAAATTATTTCTTACTTTTTTCATATGTATGTATATGTGTGTGTGTGTATATGTGCGTGTGTATGTGTATGTATATATATATGTATATATATATATATTATCCCTGGGGATAGGGGTGAAAGAATACTTCCCACGCATTCCTCGCGTGTCGTAGAAGGCGACTAGAGGGGACGGGAGCGGGGGGGCCAGAAATCCTCCCCTCCTTGTATTTTTTAACTTTCTAAAATGGGAAACAGAAGAAGGAGTCACGCGGGGAGTGCTCATCCTCCTCGAAGGCTCAGACTGGGGTGTCTAAATGTGTGTGGATGTAACCAAGATGTGAAAAAAGGAGAGATAGGTAGTATGTTTGAGGAAAGGAACCTGGATGTTTTGGCTCTGAGTGAAACGAAGCTCAAGGGTAAAGGGGAAGAGTGGTTTGGGAATGTCTTGGGAGTAAAGTCAGGGGTTAGTGAGAGGACAAGAGCAAGGGAAGGAGTAGCAGTACTCCTGAAACAGGAGTTGTGGGAGTATGTGATAGAATGTAAGAAAGTAAATTCTATATTAATATGGGTAAAACTGAAAGTTGATGGAGAGAGATGGGTGATTATTGGTGCATATGCACCTGGGCATGAGAAGAAAGATCATGAGAGGCAAGTGTTTTGGGAGCAGCTGAATGAGTGTGTTAGTGGTTTTGATGCACGAGACCAGGTTATAGTGATGGGTGATTTGAATGCAAAGGTGAGTAATGTGGCAGTTGAGGAAATAATTGGTATACATGGGGTGTTCAGTGTTGTAAATGGAAATGGTGAAGAGCTTGTAGATTTATGTGCTGAAAAAGGACTGGTGATTGGGAATACCTGGTTTAAAAAGCGAGATATACATAAGTATACGTATGTAAGTAGGAGAGATGGCCAGAGAGGGTTATTGGATTACGTGTTAATTGACAGGCGCGCGAAAGAGAGACTTTTGGATGTTAATGTGCTGAGAGGTGCAACTGGAGGGATGTCTGATCATTATCTTGTGGAGGCTAAGGTGAAGATTTGTATGGGTTTTCAGAAAAGAAGAGTGAATGTTGGGGTGAAGAGGGTGGTGAGAGTAAGTGAGCTTGGGAAGGAGACTTGTGTGAGGAAGTACCAGGAGAGACTGAGTACAGAATGGAAAAAGGTGAGAACAATGGAAGTAAGGGGAGTGGGGGAGGAATGGGATGTATTTAGGGAATCAGTGATGGATTGCGCAAAAGATGCTTGTGGCATGAGAAGAGTGGGAGATGGGTTGATTAGAAAGGGTAGTGAGTGGTGGGATGAAGAAGTAAGATTATTAGTGAAAGAGAAGAGAGAGGCATTTGGACGATTTTTGCAGGGAAAAAATGCAATTGAGTGGGAGATGTATAAAAGAAAGAGACAGGAGGTCAAGAGAAAGGTGCAAGAGGTGAAAAAGAGGGCAAATGAGAGTTGGGGTGAGAGAGTATCATTAAATTTTAGAGAGAATAAAAAGATGTTCCGGAAGGAGGTAAATAAAGTGCGTAAGACAAGGGAGCAAATGGGAACTTCAGTGAAGGGCGCAAATGGGGAGGTGATAACAAGTAGTGGTGATACGAGAAGGAGATGGAGTGAGTATTTTGAAGGTGTGTTGAATGTGTTTGATGATAGAGTGGCAGATATAGGGTGTTTTGGTCGAGGTGGTGTGCAAAGTGAGAGGGTTAGGGAAAATGATTTGGTAAACAGAGAAGAGGTAGTAAAAGCTTTGCGGAAGATGGAAGCCGGCAAGGCAGCAGGTTTGGATGGTATTGCAGTGGAATTTATTAAAAAAGGGGGTGACTGTATTATTGACTGGTTGGTAAGGTTATTTAATGTATGTATGACTCATGGTGAGGTGCCTGAGGATTGGCGGAATGCGTGCATAGTGCCATTGTACAAAGGCAAAGGGGATAAGAGTGAGTGCTCAAATTACAGAGGTATAAGTTTGTTGAGTATTCCTGGTAAATTATATGGGAGGGTATTGATTGAGAGGGTGAAGGCATGTACAGAGCATCAGATTGGGGAAGAGCAGTGTGGTTTCAGAAGCGGTAGAGGATGTGTGGATCAGGTGTTTGCTTTGAAGAATGTATGTGAGATATACTTAGAAAAGCAAATGGATTTGTATGTAGCATTTATGGATCTGGAGGAGGCATATGATAGAGTTGATAGAGATGCTCTGTGGAAGGTATTAAGAGTATATGGTGTGGGAGGCAAGTTGTTAGAAGCAGTGAAAAGTTTTTATCGAGGATGTAAGGCATGTGTACGTGTAGGAGGAGAGGAAAGTGATTGGTTCTCAGTGAATGTAGGTTTGCGACAGGGGTGTGTGATGTCTCCATGTTGTTTAATTTGTTTATGGATGGGGTTGTTAGGGAGGTGAATGCAAGAGTTTTGGAAAGAGGGGCAAGTATGAAGTCTGTTGGGGATGAGAGAGCTTGGGAAGTGAGTCAGTTGTTGTTTGCTGATGATACAGCGCTGGTGGCTGATCCGTGTGAGAAACTGCAGAAGCTGGTGACTGAGTTTGGTAAAGTGTGTGAAAGAAGAAAGTTAAGAGTAAATGTGAAAAAGAGCAAGGTTATTAGGTACAGTAGGGTGGAGGGTCAAGTCAATTGGGAGGTAAGTTTGAATGGAGAAAAATTGGAGGAAGTAAAGTGTTTTAGATATGTGGGAGTGGATCTGGCAGCGGATGGAACCATGGAAGCGGAAGTGAATCATAGGGTGGGGGAGGGGGCGAAAATTCTGGGAGCCTTGAAGAATGTTTGGAAGTCGAGAACATTATCTCGGAAAGCAAAAATGGGTATGTTTAAAGGAATAGTGGTTCCAACAATGTTGTGTGGTTGCAAGGCGTGGGCTATGGATAGAGTTGTGCGCAGGAGGGTGGATGTGCTGGAAATGAGATGTTTGAGGACAATATGTGGTGTGAGGTGGTTTGATCGAGTAAGTAATGTAAGGGTAAGAGAGATGTGTGGAAATAAAAAGAGTGTGGTTGAGAGAGCAGAAGAGGGTGTTTTGAAATGGTTTGGTCACATGGAGAGAATGAGTGAGGAAAGATTGACAAAGAGGATATATGTGTCAGAGGTGGAGGGAACGAGGAGAAGTGGGAGACCAAATTGGAGGTGGAAAGATGGACTGAAAAAGATTTTGAAGGTGAAAGGCGTGCAAGGAATAGAGTGAATTGGAACGATGTGGTATACCAGGGTCGATGTGCTGTCAATGGATTGAACCAGGGCATGTGAAGCGTCTGGGGTAAACCATGGAAAGTTCTGTGGGGCCTGGATGTGGAAAGGGAGCTGTGGTTTCGGTGCATTATTATATGACATCTAGAGACTGAGTGTGAACGAATGGAGCCTTTGTTGTCTTTTCCTAGCGCTACCTCGCACACATGAGGGGGGAGGGGGTTGTTATTCCATGTGTGGCGGGGTGGCGATGGGAATAAATAAGGGCAGACAGTATGAATTATGTACATGTGTATATATGTATATTTCTGTGCGTGTATATATATGTGTACATTGAGATGTATAGGTATGTATATTGCGTGTGTGGACGTGTATGTATATACATATGTATGTGGGTGGGTTGGGCCATTCTTTCGTCTGTTTCCTTGCACTACCTTGCTAACGCGGGAGACAGCAACAAAGCAAAATAAATAAATAAATAAATAAATATATATACAAAGGCAAAGGGGATAAAGGTGAGTGATCTAATTACAGAGGTATAAGTTTGTTGAGTATTCCTGGTAAATCATATGGGAGGGTACTGATTGAGAGGGTGAAGGCATGTACAGAGCATCAGATTGGGGAAGAGCAGTATGGTTTCAGAAATGGTAGATGTGTGGATCAGGTGTTTGTTTTGAAGAATGTATGTGAGAAATACTTAGAAAAACAAATGGATTTGTATGTAGCATTTATGGATCTGGAGAAAGAATATGATAGAATTGATAGAGATGCTCTGTGGAAGGTATTATGAGTATATGGTGTGGGAGGCAAGTTGCTAGAAGCAGTGAAAAGTTCTTATTGAGGATGTAAGGCATGTGTATGAGTAGTAAGAGAGGAAAGTGATTGGTTCTCAGTGAATGTCAGTTTGCAGCAGGGGTGCGTGATGTCTCCATGGTTGTTTAATTTGTTTATGGATGGGGTTGTTAGTGAGGTGAATGCAAGAGTTTTGGAGAGAGGGGCAAGTATGCAGTCTGTTGTGGATGAGAGGGCTTGGGAAGTGAGTCAGTTGTTGTTCACTGATGATATAGCACTGTTGGCTGATTTGGGTGAGAAACTGCAGAAGCTGGTGAGTTTGGTAAAGTGTGTGAAAGATGAAAGTTTAGAGTAAATGTGAATAAGAGCAAGGTTATTAGATTCAGTAGGGTTGAGGGACAAGTCAACTGGGAGGTAAGTTTGAATGGAAAAAAACTGGAGGAAGTGAAGTGTTTTAGATATCTGGGAGTGTTTGGCAGCAGATGGAACCATGGATGCGGAAGTGAGTCAAAGGGTGGGGGAGGAGGCGAAAGTTCTGGGAGAGATGAAATGTGTGTGGAAGGTGAGAACATTATCTTGGAAAGCAAAAATGGGCATGTTTGAAGGAATAGTGGTTCAACAATGTTATATAGTTGCAAGGCGTGGGCTACAGATAGGGTTGTGCGGAGGAGGGTGGATGTGTTGGAAATGAGATGTTTGAGAAAAATATGTGGTGTGAGGTGGTTTGACCGAGTAAGTAATAAAAGGGTAAGACAGATGTGTGGTAATAAAAAGAGTGTGGTTGACAGAGCAGAAGAGGGTTTATTGAAATGGTTTGGTCACATGGAGAGAATGAGTGAGGAAAGATTGACAAAGAGGATATATGTGTCAGAGGTGGAGGGAATGAGGAGAAGTGGGAGACCAAATTGGAGGTGGAAGGATGAAGTGAAAAAGATTTTGAGCAATTGAGGCCTGGACATGTAGGAGGGTGAAAGGCATGCAAGGAAAAGAGTGAACTGGAATGATGTGATATACTGGGGTCAATATTCTGTCAATGGATTGAACCAGAGCATGTGAAGTGTCTAGGGTAAACCATGGAAAGTTTTGTGAGGCCTGGATTTGGAAAGGGAGCTGTGGTTTTGGTGCATTATACATGACAGCTAGAGACTGGGTGTGAACGAATGTGGCCTTTGTTGCCTTTTGCTAGCCCTACCTCATGTGTGTGTGGGGGGGAGGGGGTTGTCATTTCATGTGTGGCGGGTGGCAACGGGAATGAATAAAGGCAGCAAGTATGAATTATGTACATGTGAATATATGTATATGTCTGTGTGTGTATATATATATGCATGTGTATGTGGATGGGGTGGGCCTTTCTTTCATCTGCTAATACGGGAGACAGCAACAAAGTATAATAAATAAAATAAATATGAATATATGCCTATAAGTCCACGGGGAAAATGAAACACAATAAGTTCCCAAGTGCACTTTTGTGTAATAATCACATCATCAGGGGAGACACAAGAGAGAAATATAACAGTCAGTTGATATACAACATAGCTAGAACGCCATTTGGTAAACGTGATTGTCCAAGACAGACAACGAGCGAATCGTAAACTTATTATGTGGACAAAAACGTGAATTATTCACAAATTTTCAACAATAAAGTTATCCAATTTGTATAGACCTTTACTAATATTAAGATTACAATTCTTTGTGTATTTGATGATACAAGATTCAATGATATTTCTCTTGGTACTGGATTAGAGTTAATAACTGAGAATGCATTAATCCAGTCAATACAATGATCATAGTTTTTAATGTGATTAAACAAGGCATTTGATTCTTGTCCTGTTCTTATACTATATCTATGTTGCTTAAGTCTAACAGAAAGATCCTTACCAGCCTGCCCAACATAAAACTTATTACAATTTCTACATGGCATTTTATAGAGGCACCCAGGAGAATTTTCAGGTGAGTTCCTGATTAAGATACTGTTTATAGTATTATTGTTGCTGATGGCAACATTTATATTAAAGGATTTAAGCAACATACGAAGTAAAGCAAAATTATTATCAAATGGGAGAACTAAAAGATTCTTGGTGTCAATGGGAGGTTTGGGCTCAACTCTATAAAATGATTTCTTTGCTAACTTAAGGAATTTATCAATGAAAGATCTAGGGTACTTTAACTTAGATCCAATAGAATATATCTTCTCAAACTCATCATCAATATACTCTGGACTGCAAATACGTAATGCCCTAAGGAACATAGATTGAAATGATGATAATCTAACTCTGTTATGTTGAGTAAAAATGGATATATGAGCAAACATTGGTAAGTTTTTTGTATATGCTAAACTTAAACTTCTTTCCTTTCCTACAGATCATGCAATTTGATGTTTTGGATGATATTCATTTACCTGTTTCAAAGTCCGTTTTCATTGAACTGATAAAATTGTGTATAAAAGACTGTGTATTTCAATTCAATGGAGATTATTATGCACAAAAATTTGGTATGGCAGCGGGTAACCCTCTTTCACCGGCACTAAGTAATCTTTATATGGAATTTTTTGAAACAAAATTACTAAAGGATATCTCACCTTCTAATGCAATTTGGTTTAGGTATGTAGATGTTCTTTATGTTTGGCCAACAAATGAAAATTTACAAACATTTCTCCCCTTACTTAACAATTTAGTACCTTCCATCAAATTTAATGTAGAAAATGAAAATAATGGTATGTTACCATTTTTAGATTGCATGATCCATAGGAAAGGAAACAAGTTTTAAGTTTAGCATATCCAGAAAACCTACCAATGTAAACTCATATATCCATTTTTACTCATCTCAACATGACAGAGTTAAATTATCATCATTTCAATCTATGTTCCTTAGGGCATTACATATTTGCAGTCCAGAGTATATTGATGATGAGTTTGAGAAGACATATTCTAATGGATCTAAGTTAAGGTACCCTAGATCTTTCATTGATAAATCCCTTAAGTTAGCAAAGAAATCATTTTATAGAGTTGAGCTCAAACCATCCATTGTATTAACTTTCTAAAATGGGAAACAGAAGAAGGAGTCACGCGGGGAGTGATCATCCTCCTCGAAGGCTCAGAGTGGGGTGCCTAAATGTGTGTGGATGTAACCAAGATGTGAAAAAAGGAGAGATAGGTAGTATGTTTGAGGAAAGGAACCTGGATGTTTTGGCTCTGAGTGAAACGAAGCTCAAGGGTAAAGGGGAAGAGTGGTTTGGAAATGTCTGGGGAGTGAAGTCAGGGGTTAGTGAGAGGACAAGAGCAAGGGAAGGAGTAGCAATACTCCTGAAACAGGAGTTGTGGGAGTATGTGATAGAATGTAAGAAAGTAAATTCTCGATTAATATGGGTAAAACTGAAAGTTGATGGGGAGAGGTGGGTGATTATTGGTGCATATGCACCTGGGCATGAGAAGAAAGATCATGAGAGGCAAGTGTTTTGGGAGCAGCTAAATGAGTGTGTTAGCGGTTTTGATGCACGAGACCGGGTTATAGTGATGGGTGATTTGAATGCAAAGGTGAGTAATGTGGCAGTTGAGGGAATAATTGGTATGCATGGGGTGTTCAGTGTTGTAAATGGAAATGGTGAAGAGCTTGTAGATTTATGTGCTGAAAAAGGACTGATGATTGGGAATACCTGGTTTAAAAAGCGAGATATACATAAGTATACTTATGTAAGTAGGAGAGATGGCCAGAGAGCGTTATTGGATTACGTGTTAATTGACAGGCGTGCGAAAGAGAGACTTTTGGATGTTAATGTGCTGAGAGGTGCAACTGGAGGGATGTCTGATCATTATCTTGTGGAGGCTAAGGTGAAGATTAGTATGGGTTTTCAGAAAAGAGGAGTGAATGTTGGGGTGAAGGTGGTGAGAGTAAGTGAGCTTGGGAAGGAGACCTGTGTGGGGAAGTACCAGGAGAGACTGTGTACAGAATGGAAAAAGGTGAGAACAATGGAAGTAAGGGGAGTCGGGGAGGAATGGGATGTATTTAGGGAATCAGTGATGGATTGCGCAAAAGATGCTTGTGGCATGAAAAGAGTGGGAGGTGGGCTGTTTAGAAAGGGTAGTGAGTGGTGGGATGAAGAAGTAAGAGTATTAGTGAAAGAGAAGAGAGAGGCATTTGGACGATTTTTGCAGGGAAAAAATGCAATTGAGTGGGAGAAGTATAAAAGAAAGAGACAGGAGGTCAAGAGAAAGGTGCAAGAGGTGAAAAAAAGGGCAAATGAGAGTTGGGGTGAGAGACTATCAGTAAATTTTAGGGAGAATAAAAAGATGTTCTGGAAGGAGGTAAATAGGGTGCGTAAGACAAGGGAGCAAATGGGAACTTCAGTGAAGGGCGTAAATGGGGAGGTGATAACAAGTAGCGGTGATGTGAGAAGGAGATGGAATGAGTATTTTGAAGGTTTGTTGAATGTGTCTGATGACAGAGTGGCAGATATAGGGTGTTTTGGTCGAGGTGGTGTGCAAAGTGAGAGGGTTAGGGAAAATGATTTGGTAAACAGAGAAGAGGTAGTAAAAGCTTTGCGGAAGATGAAAGCCGGCAAGGCAGCAGGTTTGGATGGTATTGCAGTGGAATTTATTAAGAAAGGGGGTGACTGTATTGTTGACTGGTTGGTAAGGTTATTTAATGTATGTATGACTCATGGTGAGGTGCCTGAGGATTGGCGGAATGCGTGCATAGTGCCATTGTACAAAGGCAAAGGGGAAAAGAGTGAGTGCTCAAATTACAGAGGTATAAGTTTGTTGAGTATTCCTGGTAAATTATATGGGAGGGTATTGATTGAGAGGGTGAAGGCATGTACAGAGCATCAGATTGGGGAAGAGCAGTGCGGTTTCAGAAGTGGTAGAGGATGTGTGGATCAGGTGTGTGCTTTGAAGAATGTATGTGAGAAGTACTTAGAAAAGCAAATGGATTTGTATGTAGCATTTATGGATCTGGAGAAGGCATATGATAGAGTTGATAGAGATGCTCTGTGGAAGGTATTAAGAATATATGGTGTGGGAGGCAAGTTGTTAGAAGCAGTGAAAAGTTTTTATCGAGGATGTAAGGCATGTGTACGTGTAGGAAGAGAGGAAAGTGATTGGTTCTCAGTGAATGTAGGTTTGCGGCAGGGGTGTGTGATGTCTCCATGGTTGTTTAATTTGTTTATGGATGGGGTTGTAAAGGAGGTAAATGCAAGAGTCCTGGAAAGAGGGGCAAGTATGAAGTCTGTTGGGGATGAGAGAGCTTGGGAAGTGAGTCAATTGTTGTTCGCTGATGATACAGCGCTGGTGGCTGATTCATGTGAGAAACTGCAGAAGCTGGTGACTGAGTTTGGTAAAGTGTGTGGAAGAAGAAAGTTGAGAGTAAATGTGAATAAGAGCAAGGTTATTAGGTACAGTAGGGGTGAGGGTCAAGTCAATTGGGAGGTGAGTTTCAATGGAGAAAAACTGGAGGAAGTGAAGTGTTTTAGATATCTGGGAGTGGATCTGTCAGCGGATGGAACCATGGAAGCGGAAGTGGATCATAGGGTGGGGGAGGGGGCGAAAATTTTGGGAGCCTTGAAAAATGTGTGGAAGTCGAGAACATTATCTCGGAAAGCAAAAATGGGTATGTTTGAGGGAATAGTGGTTCCAACAATGCTGTATAGTTGCGAGGCGTGGGCTATGGATAGAGATGTGCGCAGGAGGATGGATGTGCTGGAAATGAGATGTTTGAGGACAATGTGTGGTGTGAGGTGGTTTGATCGAGTAAGTAACGTAAGGGTAAGAGAGATGTGTGGAAATAAAAAGAGCGTGGTCGAGAGAGCAGAAGAGGGTGTTTTGAAATGGTTTGGGCACATGGAGAGAATGAGTGAGGAGAGATTGACCAAGAGGATATATGTGTCGGAGGTGGAGGGAACGAGGAGAAGAGGGAGACCAAATTGGAGGTGGAAAGATGGAGTGAAAAAGATTTTGTGTGATCGGGGCCTGAACATGCAGGAGGGTGAAAGGAGGGCAAGAAATAGAGTGAATTGGAGTCATGTGGTATACAGGGGTTGACGTGCTGTCAGTGGATTGAAGCAAGGCATGTGAAGCGTCTGGGGTAAACCATGGAAAGCTGTGTAGGTATGTATATTTGCGTGTGTGGACGTGTGTATGTACATGTGTATGGGGGGGGGGGTTGGGCCATTTCTTTCGTCTGTTTCCTTGCGCTACCTCGCAAACGCGGGAGACAGCGACAAAGTATAAAAAAAAAAAAAAAAAAAAAACTTTACTTCCCATGTTGCTTAAATCCTTTGATGTAAATGTTGCCTTCAGCAACAATAATACTATAAACAATATCTTAATCAGGAACTCACCAGAAAATTCTCCTGGGTGCATCTACATAAAAGTGCCTTGTAGAAAATGTGATAAGTTTTATGTTGGGCAGACTGGTAAGGATCTTTCTGATCTTTCTGTTAGACTTAAGCAACATAAACATAGTATATGAACAGGACAAGAATCAAATGCCTTGTGTAATCACGATAAAAACTATGATCATTGTACTGACTGGAGTAATGCCATCTCAGTTATTAACTCTAACTCCAGTGCCACAAGAAATATCATTGAATCTTCTATTATCAAATACAAAAAGAATTATAATCTTAATATCAGTGGTCTATACAAATTGGATAACTTTGTTGTAGATAAAATTTGTAAACAAGTCACCTTCTTGTTCACATAATAAGTTTATAATACACTCGTTGTCTATCTTGAACAATCACGTTTACCAAATGGCGTCCTAGCTATGTCTCTTTGTTGTATATCAACTGACTGTTATATTTCTCTCTTGTGTCTCCCCTGATGATGTGATTATTACATGAAAGTGCACTTGGGAACTTATCGTGTTTCATTTTCCCCGTGAACTCATAGGAATACATATACATACATAGACTTATATATGTGTGTGTATATATATATATATATATATATATATATATATATATATATATATATATATATATATATATATATATATACATTTTATTTTTTATTTATTATACTTTGTCGCTGTCTCCCGCGTTTGCGAGGTAGCGCAAGGAAACAGACGAAAGAAATGGCCCAACCGCCCCCCCATACACATGTATATACATACGTCCACACACGCAAATATACATACCTACACAGCTTTCCATGGTTTACCCCAGACGCTTCACATGCCTTGATTCAATCCACTGACAGCACGTCAACCCCGGTATACCACATCGCTCCAATTCACTCTATTCCTTGCCCTCCTTTCACCCTCCTGCATGTTCAGGCCCCGATCACACAAAATCTTTTTCACTCCATCTTTCCACCTCCAATTTGGTCTCCCTCTTCTCCTCGTTCCCTCCACCTCCGACACATATATCCTCTTGGTCAATCTTTCCTCACTCATTCTCTCCATGTGCCCAAACCACTTCAAAACACCCTCTTCTGCTCTCTCAACCATGCTCTTTTTATTTCCACACATCTCTCTTACCCTTACGTTACTCACTCGATCAAACCACCTCACACCACACATTGTCCTCAAACATCTCATTTCCAGCACATCCATCCTCCTGCGCACAACTCTATCCATAGCCCACGCCTCGCAACCATACAACATTGTTGGAACCACTATTCCTTCAAACATACTCATTTTTGCTTTCCGAGATAATGTTCTCGACTTCCACACATTCTTCAAGGCCCCCAGAATTTTCACCCCCTCCCCCACCCTATGATCCACTTCCGCTTCCATGTTTCCATCCGCTGCCAGATCCACTCCCAGATATCTAAAACACTTCACTTCCTCCAGTTTTTCTCCATTCAAACTCACCTCCCAATTGACTTGACCCTCAACCCTACTGTACCTAATAACCTTGCTCTTATTCACATTTACTCTTAACTTTCTTCTTCCACACACTTTACCAAACTCAGTCACCAGCTTCTGCAGTTTCTCACATGAATCAGCCAAGTTGTGGGAGGCAAGTTGTTAGAAGCAGTGAAAAGTTTTTATCGAGGATGTAAGGCATGTGTATGTGTAGGAAGAGAGGAAAGTGATTGGTTCTCAGTGAATGTAGGTTTGCGGCAGGGGTGTGTGATGCCTCCATGGTTGTTTAATTTGTTTATGGATGGGGTTGCTAGGGAGGTGAATGCAAGAGTTTTGGAAAGAGGGGCAAGTATGAAGTCTGTTGGGGATGAGAGAGCTTGGGAAGTGAGTCAGTTGTTGTTCGCTGATGATACAGCGCTGGTGGCTGATTCATGTGAGAAACTGCAGAAGCTGGTGACTGAGTTTGGTAAAGTGTGTGAAAGAAGAAAGTTAAGAGTAAATGTGAATAAGAGCAAGGTTATTAGGTACAGTAGGGTTGAGGGTCAAGTCAATTGGGAGGTGAGTTTGAATGGCGAAAAACTGGAGGAAGTGAAGTGTTTTAGATATCTGGGAGTGGATCTGGTAGCGGATGGAACCATGGAAGCGGAAGTGGATCATAGGGTGGGGGAGGGGGTGAAAATTCTGGGAGCCTTGAAGAATGTGTGGAAGTCGAGAACATTATCTCAGAAAGCAAAAATGAGTATGTTTGAAGGAATAGTGGTTCCAACAATGTTGTATGGTTGCGAGGCGTGGGCTATGGATAGAGTTGTGCGCAGGAGGATGGATGTGCTGGAAATGAGATGTTTGAGGACAATGTGTGGTGTGAGGTGGTTTGATCGAGTAAGTAACGTAAGGGTAAGAGAGATGTGTGGAAATAAAGAGAGCGTGGTTGAGAGAGCAGAAGAGGGTGTTTTGAAATGGTTTGGGCACATGGAGAGAATGAGTGAAGAAAGATTGACCAAGAGGATATATGTGTCGGAGGTGGAGGGAACGAGGAGAAGAGGGAGACCAAATTGGAGGTGGAAAGATGGAGTGAAAAAGATTTTGTGTGATCGGGGCCTGAACATGCAGGAGGGTGAAAGGAGGGCAAGGAATAGAGTGAATTGGAGCGATGTGGTATACCGGGGTTGACGTGCTGTCAGTGGATTGAATCGGGGCATGTGAAGCGTCTGGGGTAAACCATGGAAAGCTGTGTAGGTATGTATATTTGTGTGTGTGGACGTATGTATATACATGTGTATGGGGGTGGGTTGGGCCATTTCTTTCGTCTGTTTCCTTGCGCTACCTCGCAAACGCGGGAGACAGCGACAAAGCAAAAAAAAAAAAAAATTACGGATCTGGAGAAGGCATATGATAGAGCTGATAGAGATGCTCTGTGGAAGGTATTAAGAGTATATGGTGTGGGAGGCAAGTTGTTAGAAGCAGTAAAAAGTTTTTATCGAGGATGTAATGCATGTGTACATGTAGAAAGAGAGGAAAGTGACTGGTTCTCAGTGAATGTAGGTTTGTGGCAGGGGTGTGTGATGTTTCCATGGTTGTTTAATTTGTTTATGGATGGGGTTGTTAGGAAGGTGAATGCAAGAGTTTTGGAAAGGGGCAGGTATGCAGTCTGTTGTGGATGAGAGAGCTTGGGAAGTGAGTCAGTTGTTGTTCGCTGATGATACAGTGCTGGTGGCTGATTCATGTGAGAAACTGCAGAAGCTGGTGACTGAATTTGGTTAAGTGTGTGAAAGAAGAAAGTTAAGAGTAAATGTGAATAAGAGCAAGGTTATTAGGTACAGTATGGTTGAGGGTCAAGTCAATTGAGAGGTAAGTTAGAATGGAGAAAAACTGGACAAAGTAAAGTGTTTTGGATATCTGGGAGTGGATCTGGCAGCGGATAGAACATGGAAGCGGAAGTGAATCACAGGGTGGGGGAGGGGCAAAAATTCTGGGAGCCTTGAAGAATGTGTGGAAGTCGAGAACATTATCTCGGAAAGCAAAAATGGGTATGTTTGAAGGAATAGTGGTTCCAACAATGTTGTATGGTTGCGAGGCGTGGGCTATGGACAGAGTTGTGCGCAGTAGGGTGGATGTGTTGGAAATGAGATGTTTGAGGACAATATGTGGTGTGAGGTGGTTTGATTGAGTAAATAATGTAAGGGTAAGAGAGATGTGTGGAAATAAAAAGAGTGTGGTTGAGGGAGCAGAAGAGGGTGTTTTGAAATGGTTTGGTCATATGGAGAGAATGAGTGAGGAAAGATTGACCAAGAGGATATATGTGTCAGAGGTGGAGGAACGAGAAGTGGGAGACAAAATTGGAGGTGGAAAGATGGAGTGAAAAAGATTTTGAATGATCGGGGCCTGAACATGCAGGAGGGTGAAAGGCGTGCAAGGAATAGAGTGAATTGGATCGATGTGGTATACCGGGATCGACATGCTGTCAATGGATTGAACCAGGGCATGTGAAGCGTCTGGGGTAAACCATGGAAAGTTCTATGGGGCCTGGATGTGGAAAGGGAGTTGTGGTTTCGGTGCATTATTACATGACAGCTAGAGACTGAGTGTGAACAAATGGGGCCTTTGTTGTCTTTTCCTAGCGCTACCTCGCACACATGAGGGGGGAGGGGGTTGTTATTCCATGTGTGACGAGGTGGCGATGGGAATAAATAAAGGCAGACAGTATGAATTATGTATATGTGTATATATGTATATGTCTATTTGTGTATATATATGTATACATTGAGATGTATAGGTATGTATATTTGCGTGTGTGGACGTGTATGTATATACATCTGTATGTGGGTGGGTTGGGCCATTCTTTCGTCTGTTTTCTTGCGCTACCTCGCTAACACGGGAGACAGCGACAAAGCAAAATAAATAAATATAATAAATCAATAATTTTTTTTTTTTGCTTTGTCGCTGTCTCCCGCGTTTCCGAGGTAGCGCAAGGAAACAGAAGAAAGAAATGGCCCAACCCACCCCCATACACATGTATATACATACACTTCCACACACGCAAATATACATACCTACACAGCTTTCCATGGTTTACCCCAGACGCTTCACATGCCCTGATTCAATCCACTGACAGCACGTCAACCCCGGTATACCACATCGATCCAATTCACTCTATTCCTTGCCCTCCTTTCACCCTCCTGCATGTTCAGGCCCTGATCACACAAAATCTTTTTCACTCCATCTTTCCACCTCCAATTTGGTCTCCCACTTCTCCTTCCCTCCACCTCCGACACATATATCCTCTTGGTCAATCTTTCCTCACTCATTCTCTCCATGTGCCCAAACCATTTCGAAACACCCTCTTCTGCTCTCTCAACCACGCTCTTTTTATTTCCACACATCTCTCTTACCCTTACGTTACTTACTCGATCAAACCACCTCACACCACACATTGTCCTCAAACATCTCATTTCCAGCACATCCACCCCCCTGCACACAACTCTATCCATAGCCCACGCCTCGCAACCATACAACATTGTTGGAACCACTATTCCTTCAAACATACCCATTTTTGCTTTCCGAGATATTGTTCTCGACTTCCACACATTCTTCAAGGCTCCCAGGATTTTCGCCCCCCTCCCCCACCCTATGATCCACTTCCGCTTCCATGGTTCCATCCGCTGCCAGATCCACTCCTAGATATCTAAAACACTTTACTTCCTCCAGTTTTTCTCCATTCAAACTTACCTCCCAATTGACTTGACCCTCAACCCTACTGTACCTAATAACCTTGCTCTTATTCACATTTACTCTTAACTTTCTTCTTTCACACACTTTACCAAACTCAGTCACCAGCTTCTGCAGTTTCTCACATGAATCAGCCGCCAGTGCTGTATCATCAGCGAACAACAACTGACTCACTTCCCAAGCTCTCTCATCCACAACAGACTTCATACTTGCCCCTCTCTCCAAAACTCTTGCATTCACCTCCCTAACAACCCCATCCATAAACAAATTAAACAACCATGGAGACATCACACACCCCTGCCACAAACCTACATTCACTGAGAACCAATCACTTTCCTCTCTTCCTACACGTACACATGCCTTACATCCTCGATAAAAACTTGTCATTGCTTCTAACAACTTGCCTCCCACACCATATATTCTTAATACCTTCCACAGAGCACCTCTATCAACTCTATCATATGCCTTCTCCAGATCCATAAATGCTACATACAAATCCATTTGCTTTTCTAAGTATTTCTCACATACATTCTTCAAAGCAAACACCTGATCCACACATCCTCTACCACTTCTGAAACCACACTGCTCTTCCCCAATCTGATGCTCTGTACATGCCTTCACCCTCTCAATCAATACCCTCCCATATAATTTACCAGGAATACTCAACAAACTTATACCTCTGAAATTTGAGCACTCACTCTTATCCCCTTTGCCTTTGTACAATGGCACTATGCATGCATTCCACCAATCCTCAGGCACCTCATCATGAGTCATACATACATTAAATAACCTTACCAACCAGTCAATAATACAGTCACCCCCTTTTTTAATAAATTCCACTGCAATACCATCCAAACCTGCTGCCTTGCCGGCTTTCATCTTCCGCAAGGTGAAAAAGAGGGCAAATGAGAGTTGGGGTGAGAGAGTATCATTAAATTTTAGGGAGAATAAAAAGATGTTCTGGAAGGAGGTAAATAAAGTGCGTAAGACAAGGGAGCAAATGGGAACTTCAGTGAAGGGCGCAAATGGGGAGGTGATAACAAGTAGTGGTGATGTGAGAGGGAGATGGAGTGAGTATTTTGAAGGTTTGTTGAATGTGTTTGATGATAGAGTGGTAGATATACGGTGTTTTGGTCGAGGTGGTGTGCAAAGTGAGAGGGTTAGGGAAAATGATTTGGTAAACAGAGAAGAAATAGTAAAAGCTTTGCGGAAGATGAAAGCCGGCAAGGCAGCAGGTTTGGATGGTATTGCAGTGGAATTTATTAAAAAAGGGGGTGACTGTACTGTGGACTGGTTGGTAAGGTTATTTAATGTATGTATGACTCATGGTGAGGTGCCTGAGGATTGGCGGAATGCGTGCATAGTGCCATTGTACAAAGGCAAAGGGGATAAGAGTGAGTGCTCAAATTTCAGAGGTATAAGTTTGTTGAGTATTCCTGGTAAATTATATGGGAGGGTATTGATTGAGAGGGTGAAGGCATGTACAGAGCATCAGATTGGGGAAGAGCAGTGTGGTTTCGGAAGTGGTAGCGGATGTGTGGATCAGGTGTTTGCTTTGAAGAATGTATGTGAGAAATACTTAGAAAAGCAAATGGATTTGTATGTAGCATTTATGGATCTGGAGAAGGCATATGACAGAGTTGATAGAGATGCTCTGTGGAAGGTATTAAGAATATATGGTGTGGGAGGCAAGTTGTTAGAAGCAGTGAAAAAGTTTTTATCGAGGATGTAAAGCATGTGTACGTGTAGGAAGAGAGGAAAGTGATTGGTTCTCAGTGAATGTAGGTTTGCGGCAGGGGTGTGTGATGTCTCCATGGTTGTTTAATTTGTTTATGGATGGGGTTGTTAAGGAGGTGAATGCAAGAGTTTTGGAAAGAGGGGCAAGTATGAAGTCTGTTGGGGATGAGAGAGCTTGGGAAGTGAGTCAGTTGTTGTTCGCTGATGATACAGCGCTGGTGGCTGATTCATGTGAGAAACTGCAGAAGCTAGTGACTGAGTTTGGTAAAGTGTGTGAAAGAAGAAAGTTAAGAGTAAATGTGAATAAGAGCAAGGTTATTAGGTACAGTAGGGTTGAGGGTCAAGTCAATTCGGAGGTGAGTTTGAATGGAGAAAAACTGGAGGAAGTGAAGTGTTTTAGATATCTGGGAGTGGATCTGGCAGCGGATGGAACCATGGAAGCGGAAGTGGATCATAGGGTGGGGGAGGGGGCGAAAATTCTGGGAGCCTTGAAGAATGTGTGGAAGTCGAGAACATTATCTCGGAAAGCAAAAATGAGTATGTTTGAAGGAATAGTGGTTCCAACAATGTTGTATGGTTGCGAGGCGTGGGCTATGGATAGAGTTGTGCGCAGGAGGATGGATGAGCTGGAAATGAGATGTTGGAGGACAATGTGTGGTGTGAGGTGGTTTGATCGAGTAAGTAACGTAAGGGTAAGAGAGATGTGTGGAAATAAAAAGAGCGTGGTTGAGAGAGCAGAAGAGGGTGTTTTGAAATGGTTTGGGCACATGGAGAGAATGAGTGAGGAAAGATTGACCAAGAGGATATATGTGTCGGAGGTGGAGGGAACGAGGAGAAGAGGGAGACCAAATTGGAGGTGGAAAGATGGAGTGAAAAAGATTTTGTGTGATCGGGGCCTGAACATGCAGGAGGGTGAAAGGAGGGCAAGGAATAGAGTGAATTGGAGCGATGTGGTATACTGGGGTTGACGTGCTGTCAGTGGATTGAATCAAGGCATGTGAAGCGTCTGGGGTAAACCATGGAAAGCTGTGTAGGTATGTATATTTGCGTGTGTGGACGTATGTATATACATGTGTATGGGGGTGGGTTGGGCCATTTCTTTCGTCTGTTTCCTTGCGCTACCTCGCAAACGCGGGAGACAGCGACAAAAATATATATATATATATATATATATATATATATATATATATATATATATATATAATTCATTTTTTCTTTTATACATATTCGTCATTTCCAGCACTAGCAAGGTAGCATTAACAACAGAGGACTGAGCCTTAAAGGGAACATCCTCACTTGGCCCCTTTCTCTGTTCCCTCTTTTGGAAAATTAAAAACGAGATGGGAGGATTTCCAGCCCCGCGCTCCCTCCCCTTTTAGCTGCCTTCTACGACACGCAGGGAATACATGGGAAGTATTCTTTCTCCCCCATCCCCAGGGAAAATACATGTGTGGCGAGGTGGCGATGGGAATGAATGAAGGCAGACAGTATGAATTATGTACATGTGTATATATGTATATGTCTGTGTGTGTGTGTGTGTATATATATATATATATATATATATATATATATATATATATATATATATATATATATATATATATATATATACTTTGAGATGTATAGGTATGTATATTTGCGTGTGTGGATGTGTATGTATACACATGTTTATGTGGGTGGGTTGGGCCATTCTTTCGTCTGTTTCCTTGCACTACCTTTGCCCCCTCCCACACCATGACTCACTTCACTTCCATGGTTCCATCCACTGCCAGATCCATTCCCAGATATCTAAAACACTTCACTTCCTCCAGATTTTCTCCATTCTAACTTACCTCCCAATTTACTTGTCCCTCAACCCTACTGATTCTAATAACCTAGCTCTTATTCACATTTACTCTCAGCTTTCTTCTTTCACACACTTTACCAAACTCAGTCACCAGCTTCTGCAGTTTCTCACCTGAATCAGACACCAGCACTGTATCATCAGCTAACAACAACTGACTCACTTCCCAAGCCCTCTCATCCACAACAGACTGCATACTTGCCCCTCTCTCTAAAACTCTTGCATTCACCTCCCTAACAACCCCATCCATAAACAAATCAAACAACCATGGAGACATCACACACCACTGTCACAAACCGACATTCACTGGAAACTAACCACTTTCCTCTCTTTCTACTCACAGACATGCCTTACATCCTCAATAAAAACTTTTCACCGCTACTAGCAACATACCTCCCCACCATATACTCTTAATACCTTCCACAAAGCATGTCTATCAACTCTATCATATGCCTTCTCCAGATCCATAAATGCTACATACAAATCCATCTGCTTTTCTAAGTATTTCTCACAAACATTCCTCAAAGCAAACACCTGATCCACACATCCTCTATCACCTCTGAAACCACACTGCTCTTCCCCAATCTGGTGATGTATACATGCCATGACCCTCTCAATCAATACCCTCCTATATATCTTCCCAGGAATACTCAACAAACTTATACCTCCGTTATTTGAACACTTACCTTCAACCCCTCTTTGTACAATGGCACTACACATGCATTCCACCAATCCTCAGGCACCTCACCATTAACCATACATACACTGAATATCATCACCAACCAGTTAACAACTCAGTCACCCCCTTTTTTGATATATTCCACAGCAATATCATCCAAACCCACCACCTTGCCAGCTTTCATCTTCCACAAAGCTTTCACTACCTCTTCTCTGTTCACCAACTCATTCTTCCTGACCCTCTCACTTTGCACACCACCTCGACCAAAACACCCTATATCTGCCACTCTATCATCACACACATTCAACAAATCTTTTAAAATACTCACCCCATCTGCCTCTCACTTCATTAGTACTTGTTATTACCTCCCAATTTGCCCCTTTCACCGACATTCCCATTTGCTCTCTTGTCTTACGCACTTTATTTACCTCCATCCAAAACAACTTTTTATTCTCCCTAAAATTTAATGATACTCTCTCACCCCAACTCTCATTTGCCCTCTTTTTCACCTCTTGCACCTTTCTCTTGACCTCTTGCCTCTTTCTTTTATACATCTCCCAGTCACTTGCACTATTTTGCTGCAAAAATTGTCCAAATGCCTCTCTCTTCTCTTTCACTAACAATCTTAATCTTACTTCTTTATTCCACCACTCACTACTCTTTCTGATCTGCCCACCTTCCACCTTTCTCATGCCACAGGTATCTTTTGCACAAGCCATCACTGCTTCCCTAAATACATCCCATTCCTCCCCCACTCCCCTTACGTCATTTGCTCTCACATTTTTCCATTCTGCACTCAATCTCTCCTGATACTTCCTCACACAAGTCTTCTTTCCATGCTCACTTACTCACACCACTCTCTTCACCCCAACATTTTCTCTTCTTTTCTGAAAACCTCTACATATCTTCACCATTGCCTCCAGACATCCCCTCAGTTACCCCTCTCAGCACATTAACATCCAAAAGTCTCTCTTTCGCACGCCTATCAATTAACACGTAATCCAATAACGCTCTCTGGCCATCTCTCCTACTTACATAAGTATACTTATGTATATCTCTCTTTTTAAACCAGGAATTCCCAATCATCAGTCCTTTTTCAGCACACATATCTACAAGCTCTTCACCATTTCCATTTACAACACTGAACACCCCATGTACACCAATCATACCCTCAACTGCCACGGCGGCAGCGAAGGTTCTGGGAGCAATGAAGAATGCACGGAAGGAGAGAACATTACCTTGGAGATCAAAAATGGGTACGTTTGAAGGAATAGTAATTCCAACAATGTTATATGGTTGTGAGGCATGGGCTATAGATCGGGATGTTTGGATGAGGATGGATGTGATAGAAATGAAATATTTGAGGACTGTGGTGTGAGGTGGTTTGATCGAGTAAGTAATGAAAGGGTAAGTGAGATGCATGGTAATATAAAGAGTGTGGCTGAGAGAGCAGAAGAGGGTGTGTTGAAATGGCTTGGACATATGGAGAGAATGAGTGAGGAAAGATTGACAAAGAGGATATATGTCTCAGAGGAACAAGGAGAACGGGAGACCAAATCAGAGGTGGAAGGATGGAGTGAAAAAGATTTTGAGCGATCAGGGCCTGAAAATACGGATGGGTGAAAGGCATTTAAGGAATAGAATAAATTGGAACAATGTGGTATACCAGGATTGACATGCTGTCAATGGACTGAACCAGGGCATGGGAAGCATCTAGGGGTAAACCACGAAAATCTATGGGGCCTGGATGTGGATCGGGAGCTGTGATTTCAGTGCATTACACATGACAGCTAGAAACTGAGTGTGAACGAATGTGGACTTTGTTGTCTTTTCCTGGCATTACATCGCTGAAGGGGAGGGATGCTATTTCTTGTGTGGGGGTAGCAATAGGAATGGATGAAGGCAATCAAGAATGAATATGTTCATGTGCATATATGTATGTGTCTATGAGTGTATATGTATGTACATGTTGATATTTTTATGCACATACATGTGCGTGCGTGGGCGTCTATGAATATAAGTGTGTATATAAGTGGATGGGCCATTCTTCGTCTGTTTTCTGGCACTACCTTGCTGACATGGGAAACAGCAATTAAGTATAAAAAATAAATTTACATAAATACAACCCTATCTATACCCCATACCTCACAACCATATACTGTTGTTAGAACCATTATTCCTTCAAACATACCCATTTTTGCTCTCCAAGATAACGTTCTTACCTTCCACACATTCTTCAGTGCTCCCAGAATCTTCATCCCCTCCCCCACCCTGTGACTCACTTCCGCTTCCACGGTTCCATCTGCTGCTAATATTACTTCCAGGTACGTAAAACACTTCACTTCCTCCAATTTTTCTCCATTCAAACTTACCTCCCAATTAACTTGCCCCTCAACCCTACTGAACCAAGGTAATAACCAAGGTTATTACCTTGCTCTTGTTCACATTTACTCTCAACTTTCTTCTTTCACACACTTTGCCAAATTCAGTCACTAACCTCTGCAGTTTCCCACCCAAATCAGCCACCAGCGCTGAATCATCAGCAAACAACAACTGACTCACTTCCCAAGCCCTCTCATCCACAACAGACTGCATACTTGCCCCTCTCTCCAAAAGTCTTGCATTCACTTCCCTAACTACCGCATCTGTAAACAAATTAAACAACCATGGAGACATCACACACCCCTGCTACAAACCGACATTCACTGGGAACCAATCACTTTCCTCACTTTCTACCTGTACACATGCCTTACATCCTTGGGAAAACTTTTCACTGCTTCTAACAACTTACCTCCCACACCATATACTCTTAAAACCTTCCACAAAGCATCTCTATGCCTTCTCCAGATCCATAAATGCTACATACAAATCCATCTGTTTTTCTAAGTATTTCTCATATACATTCTTCAAAGCAAACACCTGATCCACACATCCTCTACCACTTCTGAAACCACACTGCTCTACCCTAATCTGGTGCTCTGAACATGCCTTTACCCTCTCAATCAATACCCTCCCATATAATTTCCCAAGAATACTTAGCTAACTTGTGCCTCTCAAATTTGAGCACTCACCTTTATTCCCACTGTCTTTGTACAATGGCACTATGCATGAATTCTGTCAATCCTCAGGCACTTCACCATGAACCATACATACATTGAATATCCTTACCAACCAGTCAACAACACAGTCACCCCCTTTTTTTAATAAATTCCACTGCAATACCATCCAAACCTGCTGCCTTTCATCTTCTGCAAAGCTTTCACTACCTTTTCTCTGTTTACCAAACCATTCTCCCTGACCCTCTCACTTCGCAAACCACCCCAACCAAAACGCCCTATTTCTGCCACTCTATCATTAAACACATTCAACAAACATTCAGAATATTCACTCCATCTTCTCACTTCATTACTACTTGCTATTATCTCCCCATTAGCCCCCTTCACCATTGTTCCCATTTGTTCTCTTGTCTTACACACTTTATTTACCTCCTTCCAAAACATCTTTTTATTCTCCCTGAATTTAATGACACTCTCTCACCCCAACTCTCAACTCTCATTTGCCTTCTCTTTCACTTCTTGCACCATTTTCTTGACCTCCTGCACTTTCTTTTAAACATCTCCCATTCATTTGCACTACTTCCCTGCAAAAATCATCCAAATGCCTCTTTCTTCTCTTTCACTAACAATCTTACTTCTTCATCCCACCACTCACTACCTTTTCTAATCTGCCCACCTCCCACCTTTCTCATGCCAAATGCATGTTTTGTGCAAGCCATCGCTGCTTCCCTAAATACATCCCATTCCTTCTGCACTCCCCTCACGTCATTTGCTCTCATCTTTTGCATTCTACTCTCAATCTCTCCTGGTACTTCCTCACACAAGTCTCCTTTTTCAAGCTCACTTACTCTCACCACTCTCTTCTCCCGAACATTCTCTCTTCTTTTCTGAAAACCTCTACAAATCTTCACTTTCTCCTCCACAAGATAACAAATGATCAGACAACCCTCCAGCTGCCACTCAGAACATTAACATCCAAAAGTCTCTCTTTTACATGTCTATCAATAAACACATAATCTAATAACGCCCTTTGACCATCTCTCCTACTCACATATGTATACTTATGTATATCTCTCTTTTTAAACCAGGTACTCCCAATCACCAGTCCTTTTTCAGCACACATCCACAAGCTCTTCGCCACTTCTATTTATAACCCTGAACACCCCATGTACACCAATCATACCCTCAACTACCACATTCAAATCACCCATCACTATAACCCAGTCTTGTGCATCAAAGCTGCTAACACACTCACTCAGCTGCTTCCAAATCACTTGCCTCTCACGACCTTTCTTCTCATGACCAAATGCATAGGCACCAATAATCACTCATCTTTCTCCAACTACTTTCAATTTTACCCACATCAATCTAGAATTTACTTTCTTACACTCTGTCACATACCCCCACAACTCCTGCTTCAGAAGTGCTACTCCTTCCTTTGCTCTTGTCCTCTCACCAACCCCTGACTTCACTCCCAAGACATTCCCAAACTACTCATCCCCTTTACCCTTGAGCTTCGTTTCACTTAAAGCCAAAACATCCAGGTTCCTTTCCTCACACATACTATCTATCTCTCCTTTCTTCTCATCTTGGTTACATCCACACATATTCAGACACCCCAATCTGAGCCTTCAAGGAGGATGAGCACTCCCCGCTGGACTCTTTCCTTTGTTTCCCCTTTTAGAAACTTAAATACAAGGAGGGGGGCTGGGGGTTCCAGCCCCCCACTCCTGCCCCATTTAGTCAGCTTCTACAACACACAGGGAATAAATGGGAAGTATTGTTTTTCCCCTATCCCTGGGGAAAGGGGAGAAGAGGGTGCGTTGAGATGGTTTGGACACATGGAAAGAATGAGAGGGAAGATTGACAAAGAGGATATATGTGTCTGAGGTGGAGGGAAAAACAAGAAGCGGGAGGCCAAATTGGAGGTGGAAGGATGGAGTGAAAATGATTTTTTAGGTTTTTATTTAAAGGGGGTGAAAAAATTAGGAGGGTGAAAAGCATGCAAGGAATAGAGGGAATTGGGAAGGAAAGGGTATTCCAGGGTTTTACCCGCTGCCAAAGGGATTTAACACGGGCATTTGAAGCTGTTGGGGGGAAAAAAACCCTGGAAAGGTCTGTCGACCCCGGTATTCCCCATTTTCCAATTCACTCTATTCCCTTTAATGCTTTTCCCAAACCCCTATAAAAAATATATTTATTTAATTTTTTTTATTTATACTTTGTCGCTTCTCCCGCGGTTTTGCGAGGTTTTGCCCCAAGGGAAAAAAAGACCCAAAGAATGGCCCCCCAAACCCCCCCACATTTCAAACCCATATATATTTTTATATATATATTATATTATTAAAATATATTATTTATTATATATTTATAAATTATATGGGTATGTTTGAAGGAATAGTGGTTCCAACAATGTTGTATGGTTGCGAGGCGTGGGCTATGGATAGAGTTGTGCGCATAGAAAAATTGATAGATAGATACAGCATCATACAGAATACACTATAACGCTTTATATCATCTTTGTGCATAAAATGCATGGTTTATGTAAGCACAGCTTCTCAACTCACTTACAAACACCTTCCATTTACGTCTTCACTTACAAATATACTCCACATGTCTTACATGCTTAAATGAATATGGACTTCGACCCTAATAAAAGTTATCAATATTTCACTTTGCACACAAACTTCATTCATGCACCAAAGGTACCATGTTAATGCACACTTCCAACCTCAAACAAAAAACATCTTGATGTACATGATTACAAAACAATAATTCCCCTAGCAACATCTGAAACTATTCGCTCACTATATCTGTCAATCTTTTTTGTGACCTAACCTTTTTCCCAGCACTGTACCTTCAACTATACTTCCTTATATCATCTTCACTTCATATCTACCACACAGCCTACATCTTAAAAGGCTTTCTTGAATATACTCTTATGGTTTCAACTATTATTCACTATGTACCTCAATTGCTCTTATTACTGTCCTATAAAAAGAAAACTAATGCTTCACATTCAAAAATGGGTCAAGCACTGTAATGTGCTCCTTTCTTGTACACTATAAGCTTGAAGTCTTTTCCTTCATCAGAGCTCTTAGTGTACCACCAATTCTCCTCCCTTACACAAGTCTTTACATACACTTTCTGACTACCTTGTGTACTGATCATCACTCCCAAATACCTAAATTCATTCACAATTTATAATTCTTAATTCACACTGATAAAACAGTGACTGCTGACTTCTTTTAAAAAAATAATCTTGCTCATACTTGCATTTACCTTCAACATCTTTCAACACAAATCATCTAAACAACTAAATATTCTATCTCAGCTTTCTGATCTAGTTAAAAGTACATCATTTGCATACAACAACAGTTCATGTAATTCCCCATCCATAAAAATCTAAACAATTTGTTTCTAATACATAACCTTAATGCACACTCACACTTATTTCAAAACACTCACTTGTACTATCACTCAGGGTAGTAATTCTCCCTTTAAGGCTCTTAAAAGAATTTTGAGGTCTTCCATACACACCAAAATATCAAAACCTCCTGAAAATATTTAATATTATCTCTATCACATTCCTTTTTTAAACCCATACATAATGCTACATAATATTCCAATTTTCAAGGACTTTCTCTACTACCTGTACAAATGCAGTCTGGTCTGCACATCTTCCACTCTTAACCACCTTGTGTTGCACTTACAAAGGGGTCATTATAATTCTAAAATAGTCAATCTCAAACAATGTAACACAGTGAATCACTGCCAAACCTAATTCTAAAAAAATATGTCTGCGTGTTACTATATTCACTGTAGGGTATATCTAAATGAATTTTCCACAAATATTCCCACTGCTGATCGATCACACACTTTTAAGTGCTAAGACAACTGCAATGCTTGAAGTATTTGCTGAAAAAATTGGCAAGTTTCTTTGGCTATCACTTGAGTGATACAGGCACTAAAAACACAGAATGCATGGAAACAATGGGGGCTGCCACTGAAAGTTTGAATAAAGGGAAATTATGAAGAGAGCATAGAAAGACTGACACGCAAAAGAGAAACATATCCAAAAACAGGATTGCAATATTTGACAAAGTATATGGAGTTTAAGAATATGTAGTTTAAGAATATGTAGCATACCACAGTGATACAACAGTAATTATGTCTAAAGGAAATATGGTAAGAAGAAAGGAGGGCAAACTCTCATCTGTCATCTAGGTGTCAAGGGCATACAAATCTGTGACCATAATCCAGAAGCATGTAGTTCAAATGTTTCTGTGTGCCATCATCCCATAAACTAAGCTTATGATGCATTCATTACTCTAACTGAACATTATATGAATAATTAACAAGCTCCTGATAAAATTTGCTCTACATGACAAATCTCCATAAATCACAGCTATTCACAACATTTGCAATTCCCACCCATACAATTCCTAATCTTATGCCTTCGCTATGTAGTTATGACACTGGGTTTTAAAACTGCCTTTACATGAGGGTACAGCCAATACTTCCATTAGAACTTTTAGTACAATATTTTTCCATGAGTTATGGTGTATTTCTGAGAACTTCCAACCCATTCTCTCGACACCCTATCCATAATTCATCTGCTTTAAATGACAAATGGGTTCTGGTATTGTGCATGAATGCTTGGGACTGACTGTATGCAAATGAGGCCATTGTTCTGTTCCTGATGCTACCTTGCTATCAAAAAAATCTCAAACTGTCTATTCAAAACACAATTTTCCAACAAACTCTGCTAGGGTTATGTTGAAATATAACAGAAAAAAGTACACTTACATACCTAATAGGTACCATAATAATGTAAAACGTTCGTATTAAACCTAATCCAGAATTTGTAGTTTCAAGTGCAATTGTTGACTTTAGAACAACTAAGCAGAGACTGACTACCTGGGATTCAAGGTCTTAAAAATCAATATGGTAATGAGCTGAAATTTATTCATGGAATGCAAAAGATTAGTGATTTTAATGTCACAGGTTACTAAGTTCTTAACTACTACAAAAGAATACTTTTCTTTAAAAAGACTAATCAAATGATATGGATCCAATCATTTTCTTAAATGTGATTAGCACCTGTGGTATACAAACTGTATTGGAAAGAAAGAGAAAGGGGAGGGATGGAAACTGGACTTGAGTCAGCTACAGTGCCCACAAAAAAAGCCTCATCCCTCCCCACCTTATTTTCAAAGGCAATGTCACACTTACATTTCAGTACTTTGTCATCTCTCCTTTGGCCTTGACTACCATCTGTAGACGTATGGGCATGGAAATGGCAAGGTTCCTGAAGTATTCTAAGTCCATATTTTAGGTCCACAGAGTCTTGATCTCCTGAATGAAGTGAGGCACTGACACAGTGTTGCAGAAAGCAGTTGCCTGATCATGTGTTCTAAGAACCCAGTGTGCCTAAAACTCTCACATGAAACCACATTTTCTTGATTCCAGATAAGAATTTGGGCTTTCTCCTCCATAAAACAGTAAGTGTCAACCATCTTGAAGCACAAGTGGAAGAAGGAAAATTCCCAAAATGAAGTAACAGCCAGGAAGAATAAAGAATGCATACCCTTCCCTAGAGATATCCTGAGGCACACTGAAATGGACTGTTGGTGCTCACATGCTTAAAAATACATGTCTCAGTGACCAGATGCAGAGTGATTTCACCATCAGAGTGTCAAAATTTCACCATCAGAGTGTCATATGCTTATACCCACAACAGACTTTAGCCGTGTATTGCCTTTGAAAACATATGGGAGCAGACAAGGTTTTTTGCAGACACTGTATAGTTAACAAGATAAGGACGGTTTGTTGATTTTACTTTGGCACACTAGTAGTAAGGATGGTGAGAGAATTAGTATCAAAGAGAAATTACTATGAGAAATCAAATGCCTGAGATTAACAGACCAAAGGATTATACAGTATTAGTCATATATATGTGACTTTGAGTAAGTGTGCCAAAATTATAATTTCAATGTCTGAGGATGATTCTTACATGGAACAACCTACAGAGAATTGTAGGAATCATTAATGGAAAGTCACAAATCATTACTGTATATAACTAATTAAAGACCCGCCACAAGAGCATGCATAAAACTGAAGGTTAAAGCCATCACTAACACTACTCAAAGAATTATCTCATTTTTGGTGCTAGCTGAGAGTTCTTTGTATGGAAGAACTATGGAGTTTATCACCACCACCTCAGAAGGGACTTTGACATCATTACCTGAAGCAAAAGATAAAATGATACGTAAAATATTTACAAGAAGAATATGTTATACTACTTATTTACTTAAAAAAATTACCCAAGTACCTCATACACTATGCATGTAGTTTTTCGCAGATGATGCTAATGTCAAATCAGTTTAAGCATAGAATTAGAGCACATTGGAAGTAATTTAATCTGTAAACTAAAAAATGTGAGTATGAGATAATGGGACATATATCTAAAGAAAATATGATTATTAGTAATCCCAAAGTACAATATTACCATTCACCAGGAAAAAATCAAAAGCCTCATGAATATCAGTTCTGCAAATGCTCATTCCTTATCGTATATACTTTTTGTCATGTTTAGTACCAGCCATGCTAAACCTCCTTCAACCAGTTTCCTTACTGCACACTAAAGCATCTTCCTCCACATCCCTATGAAATTCATTAACCAAAAAAATAATTACCTCTGTATTCTGTTCGCTTGATTTGGTACATTACACACAACAGTTAGAGAAAGGCTGTGAGCAAATGAGGCCTTTTCTTTGTCTGTTTCTGGTGCTACCTCATTAACACAGGAAATGGCAAACAAGTATGATAAATAAAAGCAAACTATCAACCTCATTCTTTTGTTCAAAACATATAATGCAAGTCTCAGACTTTATCAAGTGCACCCTTTTCAAGCTTCCTTTCCTGTCTGTCTATCTATCTATATAAATTGTCTAATCATAAACCCAAGAACCCTTTAATGGGGCTTCTGCAGCTTCAAGGCTGTGTTACAACCAGTAACAGGTAAAGGATGGCCTCCCTTGGGGTGAGAAGTTCCTCAAAGAAACTGTGCTGCTTTCCATTCACTGACACTGATGCAACTTTGCCAAAGGTGACTTTTCACTTGCAGCATAACAATATGCAGGCTCAGTCCAGTAATGCATATATATATATATATATATATATATATATATATATATATATATATATATATATATATATATATATATATATAAATATATATATATATATATATATATATATATATATATATATATATATATATATATATATATATATATTTTTCTTTCATACTATTCGCCATTTCCCGAGTCAGCGAGGTAGCATTAAGAACAGAGGACTGGGCCTCTGAGGAAACATCCTCATCCAGCCCCCTTCTCTGTTCCTTCCTTTGGGAAAAAAAAAAAAAGAGAGGGGAGGATCTCCAGCCCCCCACTCCCTTCCCTTTTAGTCGCCTTCTACGACATGCAGGGAATACGTGGGAAGTATTCTTTCTCCCCTATCCCCAGGGATATATATATATATATGGTGTGGGAGGAAAGTTGTTAGAAGCAGTGAAAAGTTTTTATCGAGGATGTAAGGCATGTGTACGTGTAGGAAGAGAGGAAAGTGATTGGTTCTCAGTGAATGTAGGTTTGCGGCAGGGGTGTGTGATGTCTCCATGGTTGTTTAATTTGTTTATGGATGGGGTTGTTAGGGAGGTAAATGCAAGAGTTTTGGAAAGAGGGGCAAGTATGAAGTCTGTTGGGAATGAGAGAGCTTGGGAAGTGAGTCAGTTGTTGTTCGCTGATGATACAGCGCTGGTGGCTGATTCATGTGAGAAACTGCAGAAGCTGGTGACTGAGTTTGGAAAAGTGTGTGGAAGAAGAAAGTTAAGAGTAAATGTGAATAAGAGCAAGGTTATTAGGTACAGTAGGGTTGAGGGTCAAGTCAATTGGGAGGTGAGTTTGAATGGAGAAAAACTGGAGGAAGTGAAGTGTTTTAGATATCTGGGAGTGGATCTGGCAGCGGATGGAACCATGGAAGGGGAAGTGGATCATAGGGTGGGGGAGGGGGCGAAAATCCTGGGGGCCTTGAAGAATGTGTGGAAGTCGAGAACATTATCTCGGAAAGCAAAAATGGGTATGTTTGAAGGAATAGTGGTTCCAACAATGTTGTATGGTTGCGAGGCGTGGGCTATGGATAGAGTTGTGCGCAGGAGGATGGATGTGCTGGAAATGAGATGTTTGAGGACAATGTGTGGTGTGAGGTGGTTTGATCGAGTGAGTAACGTAAGGGTAAGAGAGATGTGTGGAAATAAAAAGAGCGTGGTTGAGAGAGCAGAAGAGGGTGTTTTGAAGTGGTTTGGGCACATGGAGAGGATGAGTGAGGAAAGATTGACCAAGAGGATATATGTGTCGGAGGTGGAGGGAACAAGGAGAAGAGGGAGACCAAATTGGAGATGGAAAGATGGAGTGAAAAAGATTTTGTGTGATCGGGGCCTGAACATGCAGGAGGGTGAAAGGAGGGCAAGGAATAGAGTGAATTGGAGCGATGTGGTATACCGGGGTTGACATGCTGTCAGTGGATTGAAGCAGGGCATGTGAAGCGTCTGGGGGTAAACCATGGAAAGCTGTGTAGGTATGTATATTTGCGTGTGTTGACGTATGTATATACATGTGTATGGGGGGGGTTGGGCCATTTCTTTCGTCTGTTTCCTTGCGCTACCTCGCAAACGCGGGTGAAAGCGACAAAGTATAATAAAAAAAAAAATATATATACATATATATATTTTTTTTTTTGCCGGTCTCGCGCGTTTGCGAGGTAGCGCAAGGAAACAGACGAAAGAAATGGCCCAACCCACCCCCATACACATGCCTTGATTCAATCCACTGACAGCACGTCAACCCCGGTATACCACATCGCTCCAATTCACTCTATTCTTTGCCCTCCTTTCACCCTCCTGCATGTTCAGGCCCCGATCACACAAAATCTTTTTCACTCCATCTTTCCATCTCCAATTTGGTCTCCCTCTTCTCCTCGTTCCCTCCACCTCCGACACATATATCCTCTTGGTCAATCTTTCCTCACTCATTCTCTCCATGTGACCAAACCATTTCAAAACACCCTCTTCTGCTCTCTCAACCACGCTCTTTTTATTTCCACACATCTCTCTCACCCTTACATTACTTACTCGATCAAACCACCTCACACCACACATTGTCCTCAAACATCTCATTTCCAGCACATCCATCCTCCTGCGCACAAAACTCTATCCATAGTCCACGCCTCGCAACCATACAACATTGCTGGAACCACTATTCCTTCAAACATACCCATTTTTGCTTTCCGAGATAATGTTCTCGACTTCCACACATTCTTCAAGGCTCCCAGAATTTTCGCCCCCTCCCCCACCCTATGATCCACTTCCGCTTCCATGGTTCCATCCGCTGCCAGATCCACTCCTAGATATCTAAAACACTTCACTTCCTCCAGTTTTTCTCCATTCAAACTCACCTCCCAATTGACTTGACCCTCAACCCTACTGTACCTAATAACCTTGCTCTTATTCACATTTACTCTTAACTTTCTTCTTTCACACACTTTACCAAACTCAGTCACCAGCTTCTGCAGTTTCTCACATGAATCAGCCACCAGCGCTGTATCATCAGCGAACAACAACTGACTCACTTCCCAAGCTCTCTCATCCACAACAGACTTCATACTTGCCCCTCTTTCCAAAACTCTTGCATTTACCTCCCTAACAACCCAATCCATAAACAAATTAAACAACCATGGAGACATCACACACCCCTGCCGCAAACCTACATTAACTGAGAACCAATCACTTTCCTCTCTTCCTACACGTACACATGCCTTACATCCTCGATAAAAACTTTTCACTGCCTCTAACAACTTGCCTCCCACACCATATATTCTTAATACCTTCCATGTATATATATATATATATATATATATATATATATATATACATTTATTCATTCAATTTTATTTTGCTTTATCGGTCTCCCGTGTTAGCAAGGCAGTGCAAGGAAACAGACGAAAGAATGGCCCAACCCACCCACATACACATGTATATGCATACAAGTCCACACACGCACATATACATACCTATACATCTCAACGTATACATATATATATACACATACAGACATATACATACATACACGTGTACACATTTCATACTGTTTTCCTTTATTCATTCCCATCGCCACCCCGCCACACATGAAATAACAACTCCCTCCCCTTCATGTGTGCGAGGTAGTGCTAGGAAAAGACAACAAAGGCCACATTCGTTCACACTCAGTCTCTAGCTGTCGTGTAATAATGCACCGAAAGCACAGCTCCCTTTCCATATCCAGGCCCAACAGAACTTTCCATGGTTTACCCCAGATGCTTCACATGCCCTGGTTCAATCCACTGACAGCATGTCGACCCCGGTATACCACATCGTTCCAATTCACTCTATTCCTTGCATGCCTTTCACATTCCTGCATGTTCAGGCCCTTATCACTCAAAATCTTTTTCACTCCATCTTTCCACCTCCAATTTGGTCTCCCACTTCTCGTTCCCTCCACCTCCGACACATATATCCTCTTGGTCAATCTTTCCTCACTCATTCTCTCCATGTGACCAAACCATTTTTAAACACCCTCTTCCGCTCTCTCAACCACACTCTTTTTATTTCCACACATCTCTCTTACCCTTACATTACTTACTTGATCAAACCACCTCACACCACATATTGTCCTCAAACATATCATTTCCAGCACATCCACCCTCCTCCGCACAACTCTATCCATAGCCCATGCCTTGCAACCATATAACATTCTTGGAACCACTATTCCTTCAAACATACCTAATTTTGCTTTCGGATATAATGTTCTTGACTTCCACACATTTTTCAACGCTCCCAGAGCTTTCGCCCCTTTTCCCACCTTATCATTCACTTCTGCTTCCATGATTCCATCCACAACCAAATCCACTCCCAGATATCTAAAACACTTCACTTCCCCCAGTTTTTCTCCACTCAAACTTACCTCCGAGTTGACTTGTCCCTCAACCCTACTGTACCTAATAACCTTGCTCTTATTCACATTTACTCTCAGCTTTCTTCTTTCACACACTTTACCAAACTCAGTCTCCAGCTTCTGCAGTTTCTCACATGAATCAGCCACCAGCGCTGTATCATCAGCGAACAACAACTGACTCACTTCCCAAGCTCTCTCATCCACAACAGAATGCATACTTGCCCCTCTTTCCAAAAGTCTTGCATTCACCTCCCTAACAACCCCATCCATAAACAAATCAAACAACCATGGAGACATCACACACCCCTGCTGCAAACCTACATTCACTGAGAACCAATCACTTTCCTCTCTTCCTACACATACACATGGCTTACATCCTCGATAAAAACTTTTCACTGCTTCTAACAACTTGCCTCCCACACCATATATTGTTAATACCTTCCACAGAGCATCTCTATCAACTCTATCATATGCCTTCTCCAGATCCATAAATGCCACATACAAATCCTTTTGCTTTTCTAAGTATTTCTCACATACATTCTTCAAAGCAAACACCTGATCCACATATCCTCTACCACTTCTGAAACCACACTGCTCTTCCCCAATCTGATGCTCTGTACATGCCTTCACCCTCTCAATCAATACCCTCCCATATAATTTACCAGGAATACTCAACAAACTTATACCTCTGTAATTTGAGCACTCACTCTTATCCCCTTTGCCTTTGTACAATGGCACTATGCAAGCATTCCGCCAATCCTCAGGCACCTCATGATGAATCATACATACATTGAATAACCTTACCAACCAGTCAAAAATACAGTCACCCCCTTTTTTAATAAATTCCACTGCAATACCATCCAAACCTGCTGCCTTGCCGGCTTTCATCTTCCGCAAAGCTTTTACTACCTCTTCTCTGTTTACCAAATCATTTTCCCTAACCTTCTCACTTTGCACACCACCTTGACCAAAACACCCTATGTCTGCCACTCTATCATCAAACACATTCAACAAACCTTCAAAATACTCACTCCACTCCATCTCCTTCTCACATCACCACTACTTGTTATCACCTCCCCATTATCCCCTTTCACTGAAGTTCCCATTTGCTCCCTTGTCTTACGCACTTTATTTACCTCCTTCCAAAGCATCTTTTTATTCTCCCTAAAATCTAATGATACTCTCTCACCCCAACTCTCATTTGCCCTCTTTTTCACCTCTTGCACCTTTCTCTTGACCTCCTGCCTCTTTCTTTTATACATCTCCCACTCATTTGCATTTTTTCCCTGCAAAATTTGTCTAAATGCCTCTCTCTTCTCTTTCACTATTAATCTTACTTCTTCATTCCACCACTCACTACCCTTTCTAATCAACCCATCTCCCACGCTTCTCATGCCACAAGCATCTTTTGCGCAAGCCATCACTGCTTCCCTAAATACATCCCATTCCTCCCCTACTCCCCTCACCTCCTTTGTTCTCACTTTTTTCCATTCTGTACTTAGTCTCTCCTGGTACTTCCTCACACAAGTCTCCTTCCCAAGCTCACTTACTCTCACCACCCTCTTCACCCCAACATTCTCTCTTCTTTCCTGAAAACCCATACAAATCTTCACCTTAGCCTCCACAAGATAATGATCAGACATCTCTCCAGTTGCACCTCTCAGCACATTAACATCCAAAAGTCTCTCTTTCGCGTGCCTGTCAATTAACACGTAATCCAATAACGCTCTCTGGCCATCTTTCCTACTTACATACGTATACTTATGTATATCTCACTTTTTAAACCAGGTATTCTCAATCACCAGTCCTTTTTCGGCACATAAATCTACAAGCTCTTCACCATTTCCATTTACAACACTGAACACCCCATGTATACCAATTATTCCCTCAACTGCCTCATTACTCACCTTTGCATTCAAATCACCCATCACTATAACCCGGTCTTGTGCATCAAAACTACTAACACACTCATTCAGCTGCTCCCAAAACACTTGCCTCTCATGATCTTTCTTCTCATGCCCAGGTGCATATGCACCAATAATCACCCATCTCTCTCCATCAACTTTCAGTTTTACCCATATTAATCTAGAATTTACTTTCTTACATTCTATCACATACTACCACAACTCCTGTTTCAGGAGTAGTGCTACTCCTTCCCTCGCTCTTGTCCTCTCACTAACCCCTGACTTTACTCACAAGACATTCCTAAACCACTCTTCCCCTTTACCTTTGAGCTTCGTTTCACTCAGAACCAAAACATCCAGGTTCCTTTCCTCAAACATACTACCTATCTCTCCTTTTTTCACATCTTGGTTACATCCACACACATTTAGACACCCCCAATCTGAGCCTTCGAGGAGGATGAGCACTCCCCGCGTGACTCCTTTCTCAACCCACATTAACAAGGTAGCTCCAGGTATAGACATACAAGTGACCTCATTCGCTTATATCCACTTTCATGCTATCATGCATAATGCAATGAAACTGAAGACCCTTTACCACAATCAGGCCCTAGAGATTTTTTGATGGTTTCCCTTGATTGCATCATACGTCCTGCTTCAGTCCACCGACAACATGGTGTCGTCTGTATACCACATCACTCCAATTTGCTCTATCCCATGCATGCATCAACACCTTCCTACATGTTCAGGCCCCAAACTCTCAAAACACTGTTCTCTTCATCCTTCCATTTTGTCCTTGGTTTCCACCAGTTCCTGTTCCCTCCACTTCAGACATTTATATCCTCCTAGTCATGTTATCTCACTTATTCTCTCCATATGTCAAAACCACTTTAGAACACACTCTTCAGTTCTCTCATACATACTCATTACTACCACACCTCTCTCTTACCCTGTCATTTCATATCTAATAACCTTACTCACACCAAAGGCTATCCTCAAACAGTTCATTTCCAAAACATCCACTCTCTTATATTTTTGCCTAAGGCCCATGCCTCGCATCCATACAGCACCAACGGGATTACTAGATCATCAAACATACCCATCTCTTCCTTTAAAGACAGTGATCTCTCTTTTCATACATTCTCCAATGCATCTAGGACCTCCCATCCCATGACTCAATTGAGCTCCCATGATTCCAATTGTTTTCATGTCCACTTCCATGTACCTAAAACACTCCATTTACTCTAACTTTTCTCTATTCAAACTCATACTCCAAACAACCTGTCCCTCTTCACTGCTAAACCTAATAACCTTATTTTTATTTACATTCATCCTCATCTTTCTCCTGTTACATTCTCCCAAACTCAAGCATCAGCTTCTGCAGTTTTTCACTTGAATCTGCTACCCATGTCATCAGCGAACAACTGACTCACCTTCCAGCTACCTCTACCCCAACAGACTGCATCCTTCTCTCTCTCTATGACCCTCTTATCAACCATTCCATTCATAAACAAACTAAATATCTAAGCCACAGAGCATCACACTCCTGATGCAAACCCACCATCTACTGGAACCACTCACCCTCTCTCTTTATACTTGTTTAGATGCCTTACTCTCTTGATAAAAACAACTTCACTGCTTCCAGCAGCTCTCCTCTCACACCTTATATTAGCAACATCTTCCATAGAGCATCTTTAATTAGCAACATCTTCCACAGAGCATCTTCATCAACCCTACCATACGCTTTCTCTGGATCCATAAATGTCACAAACAGGTTCATCTGTTTATCCAAGTACTTTTCACATCCATTTTTCAAAGCAAACACTTGCTTCACACATCTACCACTCCTGAAGCCATATTGTTCCTTCCCAATCTGAAACTCTTTGTATGCCACCATCTCTCAAGCACCATTCTCCAATACCAGCTGCACTCAACAAACTTATACCTCTGTAATCTGAACATTCACTTTTGTATCCCTTGCCTTTATACAGTGGCACTATACAGGCATTCTGCCAATCCTCAGGCACCTTACCATGAGCCATACATATACTGAAAATCCTACCAAATAACAAAACCGTCATTCCCTTTCTTAACTAATTCAACTGCAATACCATCCACTTCAACCACTTTGCGGGACTTCATTTTACACAATGCATTAAACATCTTTCTCTTTTCACAAAACCACTTTCCATGACTCTCTCTCTTCGTATACCTCCATGTATACTTCCATTCCAAAACATTCCACATCTGCTACCTTATGATCTGATACATTTAACATCCCTGAAAAATATTCACTCCATTTCCTCTTCACGTCATTTCTGCCAATTACCTCTTCCCCATTTGCCTGAATCACTGATTTTCCCATTTTTCTTTTGTCTTTCTCACACTATTTACCTCCTTCCAAAACATTTTTTTTCCTCTCTGACATTTGTTGATACACAGTCACCTCAATTTTCATTTTCCCTCTTTTTCTGTCCCAGTACCTACCTCTTGACCACCTGTAGCTTTCTCCTGTACATCTCCCAATCACTTGCACCCTTTTCTGTAACATAATGCCTATACACCTCTCTTTTCTCTTTCACAAGCAATTTGACTTCCTCATCCCACTACATATTACCCTTTCTCACCTGTCTACCTCCCACCTTCCGTATGCTACATACTTCTCTCATACCTGTAAGCAGTGCTTACACAAGCAATTTGACTTCCTCATCCCACTACATATTACCCTTTCTCACCTGTCTACCTCCCACCTTCCGTATGCTACATACTTCTCTCATACCTGTAAGCAGTGCTTCTTTAAACATCTCCAACTCCTCATAAATTTCCTTTGTTTCATTTACCCATTTACTTTACTTATTTGCTTTTATACACTCAGTCTTTCCTAGTATCTCTTCTAACAAGCCTCTTTTCCAAGCTCACTCATATTTACAACCCTCTCTCTCATTGTCAAAAGCTTCTATAAAACTTCACCCTCCCCCTCACCATAATATAATCTGGCATCCCACCGGCGGCCCTTCTCAACACACTCACACCCAGTCTCTCCCCTGCATGCTTGTCAGTTAGTACATAATCCAATAATGATCCCTTATCATCTTTCCTAATCATCTATGCATAATCATGTATGTCCATCTTTTTAAGCCAGGTATTCCCAATTGCCAGTCCTTTACTTGCACAAAACTCCACAAGTTCACCATTCTCATTCACAACACCAGGGACTCTAAAAACCCCAATTTTACCCTTAACTTCCACATCATCCACCATTGCATTCAAATTACCCATCACAAATACTCAAATCCCTTGCATCAAAACAAATGACACACTTGCTCATCTATTTCCCGTGTATGCAAGATAGTGTAAGGAACAGTTGAATGAGGCTTGGAGGTGATAAACCTCGTTTGGCTCTTGCCTCTATTCCTTAATTTGGAAAGCAGTATACATGGGTAGGATTTCCAAACTCCACCCCATCCCATCTTATTTGCCTTCTTCAAATGCAGATTTTCTTTCATACATATTCGCCATTTCCCATGCCAGCAAGGTAGCATTAAAAACAAAGGACCGAACCTTGAAGGAAATATCCTCACTTGGCCCCCCTTCTCTGTTCCTTCTTTTGGAAAATTAAAAAACAGAAGAGGATTTCTGCTCCCTCTCCCTCCCCTTTAAGATGCCATCTAAGACACGCAGGCAATACATGAGAAGTATTCTTTCTTCCCTATCCCCAAATTGGGGTGTCTCAATGTGTGTGGATGTAACCAAGATGAGAAAAAAGAAGAGATAGGTAGTATGTTTGAGGAAAGAAACCTGGGTATTCTGGCTCTGAGTGAAATGAAATTCAAGGGTGAAGGGGAAGAGTGGTTTGGGAAAGTCTTGGGAGTAAAGTCAGGGGTTGGTGAGAGGACAAGAGCAAAGGAAGGAGCAGCATTACTCCTAAAGCAGAGTTGTGGGAGTATGTGATAGAGTTCAAGAAAGTGAATTCTAAATTGATTTGGATAAAACTGAAAGTGGATAGAGAGAGAGAGATGGGTGATTATTGGTGCATATGCATCTGGTCATGGGAAGAAAGATCATGAGAGGCAAGTGTCTTGGGAGCAGCGAGTGAGTGCGTTAGAAGCTTTGATGCACAAGACCAGATAATGATGATGGGCGATTTAAATGCGGAGGTGAGTAATGTGGCAGTTGAGGGTATAATTGATGAACAGGGCATGTTCAGTGTTGTAAATGGTGAAGAGCTTTGGGCTTGTGTGCTGAAAAAGACTGGTAATTGAGAATACCTGGTTTAAAAAGAGAGATATACATAAGTATACGTATGTGAGTAGGAGAGATGGTCAAAGGGCATTATTGGATTATGTGTTAATTGATAGGCATGTAAAAGAGAGTTTTGGATGTTAATGTGCTGAGAGGGGCAGCTGGAGGGATGTCTAATCACTACCTTTTGGAGGCAAAGGTGAAGATTTGTAGAGGTTTTCAAAAAAGAGGAGATAATGTTGGGGAGAAGAGAATGATGAGAGTAAGTGAGCTTGGAAAGCTTGGAAAGGAGACTTGATTGAGGAAGTAACAGGAGAGATTGAGTGTAGAATGGCAAAAGTGAGAGCAAATGACATAAGGGGACTGGGTGAGGAATGAGATGTATTTAGGGAAGCAGTGATGGCTTGTGCAAAAAATGCATGTGACATGAGAAAGGTGGGAGGTGAGCAGATTAGCAAGGGTAGTGAGTGGTGGGATGAATAAGAAAGGTTGTTGGTGAAAGAGTGAAAGAGATAAGAGAGGCGCTTAGATGATTTTTGCAAGGAAGTAATACAAATGACTGGGAGATGAATAAAAGAAAGCAATGAGAGGTCAAGAGAAAGGTGCAAGGGTTGAAAAAGAGGGCAAATGAGAGCTGGGGAGAGTATCATTAAACTTTAGGGAGAATAAAAAGGTGTCTTGAAGGGAGGTAAATAACAAGCGTAAAACAAAAGAACAAATGGGAGCATCGGTGAAGGGGGCAAACGGGGAGGTAATAACTGGTAGTAATGAAGTAAGGAGGAGACGGAGTGAGTATTTTGAAGGTTTGTTGAATGTGTTTCAGATACAGGGTGTTTTGGTCAAGGTGGTGTGCAAAGTGAGAGGGTCAGGGAGAATGGTTTGGTAAACAGAGAAGAGGTGGTGAAAGCTCTGCACAAGATGAAATCTGGTAAGGTGGCAGGTTTGAATGGTATTGCAATGGAATTTTTTGAAAAAGGGGTTGACAGTGTTGTTGACTGGTTGGTGAGGATATTCAATGTATGTATGTACCATGTTGAAGTGCCTCAGGATTGGCAGAATGAATGCACAGTGCCATTGTACAAAGGCAAAAGGGATAAAGGTGAGTGTTCAAACTGCAGAGGCATACGTCTATCGAGTATTCCTGGAAAATCATATGGGAAGGTATTGATTAAGATGGTGAAGGCATGGGCAGAGTGTCAGATTGGGGAAGATCAGTGTGGTTTCAGAAGTGGTAAAGGATGTGTGTGTGGATCAGTTGTTTGCTTTGAGGAATGTATGTGAGAAATACCTAGAAAAACAGATGGATTTGTATGCAGCATTTATGGATCTGGAGAAGGCATATGATAGGGTTGATAGAGATGCTTTGTGGAAGGTTTTAAGAGTATATGGTGAGGGAGGAAAGTTGCTAGAAGCAGTGAAAGGATTTCACCAAGGGGAAACAAAAAGAGGAGTCATGCAGGGAGTGCTCATCCTCCTTGAAGGCTCAGATTGGGGTGTCTAAATGAGTGTGGATGAAACCAAGATGAGAAAAAAAGGAGAGATAGGTAGTATGTTTGACGAAAGAAACCTAAATGTCTTGGCTCTGAGTGAAACGAAGCTCAAGAGTAAAGGGGAAGAGTGGTTTGGGAATGTTTTGGGAGTAAAGTTAGGGGTTGGTGAGAGGACAAGAGTAAAGGAAGGAGTAGCACTACTCCTGAAACAGGAGGTGTGGGAGTGTGTGATAGAGTGTAAGAAAGTAAACTCTACATTGATATGGGTAAAACTGAAAGCGGATGGAGAGAGATGGGTGACTATAGGCACCTATGCACCTGGGCATGAGAAGAAAGATCATGAGAGGCAAGTGTTTTGGGAGCAGCTGAGTGAGTGTGTCAGCAGTTTTGATGCACGAGACCAGGTTATAGTGATGGGTGATTTGAATGCAAAGGTGAGTAATGTGGCAATTCAGGGAATAATTGGTGTAAATGAGGTATTCAGTGTTGTAAAGGGAAATGGTGAAGAGCTTGCAGATTTGTGTGCTGAAAAAGGAATGGTGATTGGGAATACCTGGTTTAAAAAGAGATATACATAAGTATACGTATGTAAGTAGGAGAGATGGCCAGAGAGCGTTACTGGATTACGTGTTAATCGATAGGCGCGTGAAAGAAAGACTTTTGAATGTTAATGTGCTGAGAGGTGCAACAGGAAAGATGTCTGATCATAATCTTGTGGAGGCAAAGGTGAAGATTTGTAGAGATTTTCAGAAAAGAAGAGAGAATGTTGGGGTGAAGAGAGTGGTGAAAGTGAGCAAGCTTAGGAAGGAGACTTGTGTGAGGAAGTACCAGGAAATAGTGAGTGCACAATGGAAAAAGGTGAGAGCAAAGGACATAAGGGGAGTAGGGAAGGAATGGGATGTATTTAGGGAAGCAGTTATGCCTTGCACAAAAGATGCTTGTGGCATGACAAGTGCAAGAGGTGGGCAAATTAGAAAAGGTAGTGAGTGGTGGGATGAAGAAGTAAGATTATCAGTGAAAGAAGAGAAAGGAATTTGGACGAGTTTTGCAGAGAAATAGTGCAAATGAGTGCGAGATGTATAAAAGAAAGAGGCAGGAGGTCAAGAGAAAGGTGCAAGAGGTGAAAAAGAAAACAAATGAGAGGTGGGTTGAAAGAGTATCATTAAATTTTAGGGATAATAAAAAGATGCTTTGGAAGGAGGTAAATAAAGGGTGTAAGACAAGAGAACAAATGGGAACATTAGTGAAGGGGGCTAATTGGGAGGTAATAACAAGTAGTGGTGATGTGAAAAGGAGATGGAGTGAGTATTTTGAGGGTTTTTTAAATGTGTTAGATGATAAGCGTGGCATATATAGGGTGTTTTGGTCGAGGTGGTGTGCAAAGTGAGAGGGTCAGGTAGAATAGCTTGGGAAACAGAGAAGAGGTAGTGAAAGCTTTGCGGAAGATGAAAGCCAGCAAGGCAGCGGGTTTGGTTGGTATAGCAGTGGAATTTATTAGAAAAGGGGGTGACTGTTGCTGACTGGATGGTGAGGATATTCAATGTATGTATGGCTCATGGTGAAGTGCCTGAGGATTGGCAGAATGCATGCAAAATGCCATTGTACAAAAGCAAAGGGGATAAAAGTAAGTGTTCAAATTAGAGAGGCATAAGTTTGTTGAGTATTCCAGGGTAATCATATGGGAGGGTATTGATTGAGAGGGTGAAGGCATGTACAGAGCATCAGATTGGGGAAGGGCAGTGTGGTTTCAGAAGTGGTAGAGGATATGTGGATCAGGTATTTGCTTTGAAAAATGTATGTGAGAAATACTTAAAAAACAAATGGATTTGTATGTAGCATTTATGGACCTGGAGAAGGCACATGTTAGAGTTGATAGAGATGTTCTGTGGAAGGTATTAAGAGTATATGGTGTGGGAGGCAAGTTGCTAGAAGCAGTGAAAAGTTTTTATCAAGGAGGTAAGGAAAGCAATTGGTTACCAGTGAATGTCGGTTTGTGGCAGGGGTGCGTGATGTCTCCATGGTTATTCAATTTTTTTACGGATGGGGTTGTTAGGGAGGTGAATGAAAGAGTTTTGGAGAGAGGGGCAAGTACGCAGTCTGTTGTGGATGAGAGGGATTGGAAAGTGAGCCAGTTGTTGTTCGCTGATGATACAACGCTGGTGGTAGATTTGGGTGAGAAACTGCAGAAGCTGGTGACTGAGTTTGGAAAAGTGTGTGAAAGAAGAAAGCTGTGAGTAAATGTGAATAAGAGCAAGGTTATTAGGTTCAGTAGTGCTAAGGGACAATTCAACTGGGAGATAAGTCTGAATGGAGAAAAACTAGAGGAAGAAGTGTTTTAGATATCTGGGAGTGGATATGACAGCAGATGAAACTATGGAAGTGGAAGTGAGTCACAGGGTGGGGGAGGGAGTAAAAGTTCTTGGAGCGTTGAAGAATGTGTGGAAGGCGAGAACGTTATCTCAGAAAGCAAAAATGGGTGTTTGAAGGAATAATGGTTCCATTAATGTTATATGGTTGCAAGGCGTGGGCTATAGATAGGGTTGTGCGGAGGAGGGTGGATGTGTTGGAAATGAGATGTTTGAGGACAATATGTGGTATGAAGTGGTTTGATCGAGTAAGTAATGAAAGGGTGAGAGAGATATGAGGTAATAAAAAGAGTGTGATTGAGGGAGCAGAAGAGGGTGTATTGAAATGGTTTCGTCCCATGAGGAGAATGAGTGAGGAAAGATTGACAAAGAGGATATATGTGTCAGAGGTGGAGGGAATGAGGAGAAGTGGGAGACCAAATTGGAGGTGGAAGGATGGAGTGAAAAATATTTTGAGCGATCGGGGCCTGAACTTGCAGGAGGGTGAAAGGCGTGCAAGGAATAGAGTGAATTGGAATGATGTGGTATACCGGGGTCGACATGCTGTCAATGGATTGAACCAGGGCATGTGAAGCTTCTGGGGTAAACTATGGAAAGTTTTGTGGGGCCTGGATGTGGAAAGGGAGCTGTGGTTTTGGTGCATTATACAAGACAGCTAGACACTGAGTGTGAACAAATGTAGCCTTTGTTGCCTTTTCCTAGCGCTACCTCATGCACATGAGGGGGGAGGGGTTGTCATTTTATGTGTGGCGGGGTGGCGATGGGAATGAATAAAGGCAGCAAGTATGAATTATGTACATGTGTATATATGTATATGTCTGTGTATGTATATATATGTATACATTGAAATATATAGGTATGTATATGTGCATGTTATTGTGGGTGGGTTGGGCCGTTCTTTTGTCTATTTCCTTGCTAACGCAGGAGACAGCGACAAAGTATAATAAATAAATATGTATATATATATATATATATATATATATATATATATATATATATATATATATATATATATGAAGTATGAAGTCTGTTGGGGATGAGAGAGCTTGGGAAGTGAGTCAGTTGTTGTTCGCTGATGATACAGCGCTGGTGGCTGATTCATGTGAGAAACTGCAGAAGCTGGTGACTGAGTTTGGTAAAGTGTGTGAAAGAAGAAAGTTAAGAGTAAATGTGAATAAGAGCAAGGTTATTAGGTACAGTAGGGTTGAGGGTCAATTCAATTGGGAGGTGAGTTTGAATGGACAAAACTGGAGGAAGTGAAGTGTTTTAGATATCTGGGAGTGGATCTGGCAGCGGATGGAACCATGGAAGCGGAAGTGGATCATAGGGTGGGGAGGGGGCGAAAATTCTGGGAGCCTTGAAGAATGTGTGGAAGTCGAGAACATTATCTCGGAAAGCAAAAATGGGCATGTTTGAAGGAATAGTGGTTCCAACAATGTTGTATGGTTGCGAGGCGTGGACTATGGATAGAGTTGTGCGCAGGAGGATGGATGTGCTGGAAATGAGATGTTTGAGGACAATGTGTGGTGTGAGGTGGTTTGATCGAGTAAGTAACGTAAGGGTAAGAGAGATGTGTGGAAATAAAAAGAGCGTGGTTGAGAGAGCAGAAGAGGGTGTTTTGAAATGGTTTGGGCACATGGAGAGAATGAGTGAGGAAAGATTGACCAAGAGGATATATGTGTCGGAGGTGGAGGGAACGAGGAGAAGAGGGAGACCAAATTGGAGGTGGAAAGATGGAGTGAAAAAGATTTTGTGTGATCGGGGCCTGAACATGCAGGAGGGTGAAAGGAGGGCAAAGAATAGAGTGAATTGGAGCGATGTGGTATACCGGGGTTGACGTGCTGTCAGTGGATTGAATCAAGGCATGTGTATGGGGGTGGGTTGGGCCATTTCTTTCGTCTGTTTCCTTGCGCTACCTCGCAAACGCGGGAGACAGCGACAAAGCAAAAAAAAAAAAAAAAAATTATATATATATCTTTTTATTTTGCTTTGTCGCTGTCTCCCGCATTTGCGAGGTAGTGCAAGGAAACAGAAGAAAGAAATGGCCCAACCCACCCCCATACACATGTATATACACACACGTCCACACACGCAAACCTACACACCCATACATCTCTATGTACACATATATATACACACACAGACACATACATATATACCCATGCACACAATTCACACTGCCTGCCTTTATTCATTCCCATCGCCACCTCGCCACACATGGAATACCATACCCCTCCCCTCATGTGTGCAAGGTAGCGCTAGGAAAAGATAACAAAGGCCCCATTTGTTCACACTCAGTCTCCAGCTGTCATGCAATAATGCCCAAAACCACAGCTCCCTTTCCACATCCAGGCCCCACACAACTTTCCATGGTTTACCCCAGACGCTTCACATGCCCTGATTCAATCCACTGACAGCATGTCAACCCCGGTATACCACATCGATCCAATTCACTCTATTCCTTGCCCGCCTTTCACCCTCCTGCATGTTCAGGCCCTGATCACTCAAAATCTTTTTCACTCCATCTTTCCACCTCCAATTTGGTCTCCCACTTCTCCTCGTTCCCTCCACCTCCAACACATATATCCTCTATGTCAATCTTTCCTCACTCATTCTCTCCATGTGCGCAAACCATTTCAAAACACCCTCTTCTGCTCTCTCAACCACGCTCTTTTTATTTCCACACATCTCTCTCACCCTTACATTACTTACTCGATCAAACCACCTCACACCACACATTGTCCTCAAACATCTCATTTCCAGCACATCCACCCTCCTGCGCACAACTCTATCCACAGCCCACGCCTCGCAACCATACAACATTGTTGGAACCACTATTCCTTCAAACATACCCATTTTTGCTTTCCGAGATAATGTTCTCAGCTTCCACACATTCTTCAATGCTCCCAGGATTTTCACCCCCTCCCCCACCCTATGATTCACTTCCACTTCCATGGTTCCATCCGCTGCCAGATCCACTCCCAGATATCTAAAACACTTTACTTCCTCCAGTTTTTCTCCATTCAAACTTACCTCCCAACTGACTTGACCCTCAACCCTACTGTACCCAATAACCTTGCTCTTATTCACATTTACTCTTTACTTTCTTCTTTCACACACTTTACCAAACTCAGTCACCACCTTCTGCAGTTTCTCACATGAATCAGCCACCAGCGCTGTATCATCAGCGAACAACAACTGACTCACTTCCCAAGCTCTCTCATCCCCAACAGACTTCATACTTGCCCCTCTTTCCAAAACTCTTGCATTTACCTCCCTAACAACCCCATCCATAAACAAATTAAACAACCATGGAGACATCACACACCCCTGCCACAAACCTACATTCACTGAGAACCAATCACTTTCCTCTCTTCCTACACGTACACATGCCTTACATCCTCGATAAAAACTTTTCACTGCTTCTAACAACTTTCCTCCCACACCATATATATATATATATATATATATATATATATTATCCCAGGGGATAGGGGTGAAAGAATACTTCCCACGCATTCCTCACGTGTCGTGGAAGGCGACTAGAGGGGACGGGAGAGGGGGGCCAGAAATCCTCCCCTCCTTGTATTTTAACTTTCTAAAAAATGGGAAACAGAAGGAGTCACGCGGGGAGTGCTCATCCTCCTCGTAGACACAGATTGGGGTGTCTAAATGTGTGTGGATGTAACCAAGATGTGAAAAAAGGAGAGATAGGTAGTATGTTTGAAGAAAGGAACCTGGATGTTTTGGCTCTGAGTGAAACGAAGCTCAAGGGTAAAGGGGAAGAGTGGTTTGAGAATGTCTTGGGAGTAAAGTCAGGGGTTAGTGAGAGGACAAGAGCAAGGGAAGGAGTAGCAATACTCCTGAAACAGGAGTTGTGGGAGTATGTGATAGAATGTAAGAAAGTAAATTCTATATTAATATGGGTAAAACAGAAAGTTGATGGAGAGAGATGGGTGATTATTGGTGCATATGCACCTGGGCATGAGAAGAAAAATCATGAGGCAAGTGTTTTGGGAGCAGCTGAATGAGTGTGTTAGTGGTTTTGATGCACAAGACTAGGTTATAGTGATGGGTGATTTGAATGCAAAGGTGAGTAATGTGGCAGTTGAGGGAATAATTGGTATACATGGGGTGGTCAGTGTTGTAAATGGAAATGGTGAAGAGCTTGTAGATTTATGTGCTGAAAAAGGACTGGTGACTGGGAATACCTGGTTTAAAAAGCGAGATATACATAAGTATACGTATGTAAGTAGGAGAGATGGCCAGAGAGCGTTATTGGATTACGTGTTAATTGACAGGCACGCGAAAGAGAGACTTTTGAATGTTAATGTGCTGAGAGGTGCAACTGGAGGAATGTCTGATCATTATCTTGTGGAGGCTAAGGTGAAAATTTGTATGGGTTTTCAGAAAAGAAGAGTGAATGTTGGGGTGAAGAGGGTGGATG